>NC_138200.1:21884291-21939291 GCF_964194105.1 Spermophilus citellus | reverse complement strand
CACTTCATTCGTACTTGACAGGTAAATTAGCTCAGGAGTTACAGGAGGGGAACATGGAAGCCAACACGGGGGCCCAAACGCGGCCAGAAAGAGGCCGGAAAGTCTATAAAGTGTTTTGAGCGACTTGGTTGGGGCTGTCTTTCTCCTTAAAGAGGCCCTATGAAGAAAGCCCCAGAGGAGATCATAATGGTGTCTTTCACAATGGAAAGGTCAACCTACATGTGTTTATTGAGTGACTCTGTGGGCCAGCCCTCCGCCCGGCTTTGTCAGTGATTATGAGACAGACAAACCCACGGGGTACTCTTGGTAAGCAGGCTGGAATCAAAACACATGATGAAAATTAGTGAGCAGTCCTAAGCAGCAAGGCACTGTGTTGAAATGTTGGGAAAAGGTGCAGAGGGAGGAGGTGTGCTGGGGAGGCTGGGCCAGGCTTTGTGGCAGCCACGGAGAAAGAGGAGGAAGCTCCCGAGGGGGCAGAAAGAAGGTCAGGCCTCCCAAGCCTGCAGCAGGTGGGTAAAGGCCAGCTATGGTGAGGGACAGAGACCCTTGGCCCAGGTCAGCAGGGAGAAGATGTCACCACCCTCTTCACTTGGAACATAGCACCAAAACCTGTGACATGGTCCTCAAATTGACCCTCCAGGGCCTCCATCTTTCTGATCGCTGCCCTTCCTCCTGAGGGCTCTTTGAAATTTGATTAAGGTTCTGAGCACACATTTCAGAATTTCTGGATGCAATTTGGTATTATAGCAAAGAAAGCAGAGGATATTTGCTATTGCTTTAAAGAATGTTTCTTTCCCTCTTCCTCTGAGTACCTGACCCCACAATCATCGCTGGCTTTGAAATAATAGACCCATCATAATTATGAGAATTAGTCTGGAGGCTTCTGCCTTGTTTGCTCAACTGAGGTTATTAAGAGTGTTTTTTAGAGGTGGAAAGGGTGTCCGGGATCCTCTGGCAAATTCAGAAAGAGGCCTACAGGGTGGAGCCAGTCAGGTAGGGGGCTCCGATGGGGAAGGGGATGGCTGGGGTGGAAGCCCTGACTCTTCAGTCACAGCAGCCATTGATCCTTGGGACCAAGGACTGGCTTTGGGAGATGGCAGAGTTTCTTAGGGGAAGCTAGAAACCCTGACCACGTGAGAGTGAAATGTCCCAAATTTGTAGATGTTATAAACGAATTTAGCACCTGAAAATCCTGTAGGGACGGGACCTTTTTCCTAGCCCTGCAGATTACAGAAGTGGTAAAAGAGGCCCAAGGGTGGAATAGAACTTGAACTGTGTCATTTGGACAGTGGGCACTGTGCATCCCTTCCACCTCCCTGCTCCAGGTCCATTCATTGAGCTGTGGGTCCACAAGTGTCAGCCTAATACTCTCCCATTAGTCTGCTGCCCACCATGCTTCTTTCCAGAAGCTTCTGCATGCCCATGGCCAGGATCTTCTCTTGCGTAGCTTCACAGAAGCCAGATAAAGTAGATGCTGCAAGTGCCCATTGCTGCTGTCACCAGGCACCTGGCCTTGTAACGTCCCTTTGCAGGTGGTGGGGCAAGCGCAATGAAGCAGCCTGGGCAGCAGGCAGGGAAGGCCCAGTGCTCTGGAGGGTGGCTTCAGTATCCTTAGAGGGTATTAAAGAAACAGAGATAGAGTTAATGCAGAACTCTTTCTTTGACTTAATTTATTATAATGTATGTGGCTAAAATGTAGATCACACTGCTGTTTTGGATCTCCATTTTGATTCCCAAAATTGCAATCATGATAGGTGGATTATAACCGTGCTTTAACATACAGATGAGGAAATGTATTCCTGTGCCGTTTCCCCCTAAGGAGAAGTCAGAGGATAAGGGGCAGGAGTTTTGAATAACCTTGCAACATTTACTTGTCTCTCCCAGTTATGGGATAGAAATTAGCATCGCGGATCATGTGCACTGTGCGCGCAGTGCTGTTTGAATATTAGTGCACAGGGGTTTCCAAAGGGAAGGAGAAAGTGATTTTCCATATGAAAGAAAAAGTCACCAGTATCTAGCGGAGCAAAGTGGTACCGTCTTGTCAAAATTGTGACTTATTAAGTGCTAACTGTGTGTCAGGCACCTTGCTAGAGACTGGGTGCCTGGGTGCCACAGCTAACCAGGCAGACCCAAGAGTTGTTGTGGAGCTGATAGTGGGTGATGCCCACTAGGGGTGAGCCAGGGGAGAGGGATGGAGGCTTGGGGGAAGCCGTGAGCAAGGCTGGGGGGCCGTGGGTTCTGGGCTGAGGAAAAGGAACGTCCAGCAACCACTACACAGACAGAGAGCCCAGCATTCCTCCTCATTCTGGTAGTGCATGTGGGATGCCCCCAAGAACATATGTCTGGACAGAACTTTCCTTCAGGCTCAGAAACTCAGTGGAAGTACCCAGGTGGAGCCAACAGCCTGATGTACTGCCCCGGGGCCTGGACTCTGCTTTCTCCGCCAGCCACGGTCCTGGGCCAGCAGCCACGCCGCCGATCACATCCTGAGGTTCTGTTTGCACAAATTATTTCACCTGTCTCACGTGGCCCAGCTCTGGGGTGGGGATTCTGAGAGCCTTCAGCTTGCTGCAGAGTCTCTGTGCACATGACAGGCTTTGGCTGGGCAGGTGTGGACAGGGAGGAGCCTTGAGGTGGGAGGAGTTTGGGGCAGCCTTGAAAGGCTCCGGGGGACAGGTGGGGCTCCAGGGACACAGGCCAGTTCTCTTCCTCCTCCTTCTCCTTGGGCCTGAACTCTGGTGGTGAGAACTCTGCACTCTGAGAAGCTGGACAAGCAACGGGCTGAAGCCCTAGGAGAAGTGACTAGACTGGCAGAGGACAAGGAAGTGGGAACAGGTTGCACAGAGATCAGACTTCCTTTGTCATGTGTCACCTTCCTTTCTTGATGAGAGCCACTGCAGCCTCTACCCTCTCAGAGACAGGCCATCTGGACTTGGTGTTGGATCTCACACTGTTAGAAAGGGCTGATCAGTGGAGGCTCATTAAGTACCTAAAAGGAAAAGGCAACCCCCCCATCCCCCCACCCCATCTTTAGATCACACTGTTGGGAAAGGGCTGCCCAGCCCTCCCAACGCCATTCACTCAGTCACCAGTATTTACTGAGTACTCACTCAGTGCCAGGACACTAAGGGACATGGGAGCGAGAAAAATAGACCTCATTCCAACCTTTCAAGAGTGGACAGTGTCATGGGGGAAAAAAAATTAAACAGGTGATCCCACACATATGTATAGATCGGGCATCCCTTAGCTGAAAATTCAAAATCCATAATAGTCCAAAGTCTGAAACTTTGATATGATCTACACCTGACCTCATGTAACAGGCCTTAGTCAAAACAGAGGTGCTGAAATTATTGTATGAAATTATCATCAGGCTATGGGCAGAAGGTTTATGAAACATATACAGATTTCTTATTTTATCTTGTGTCCCAGCCCCAAGATATGCCATTGTATATGTGCAAATATTCCAAAACTCCAAAAAAATTATAGACCCCCAAAACACTGTTAGTCCCACGTGTTTCAGATGAGGGATACTCAACTTGTACTAAGCACAGACTCTAACAGGTGTCCTGCAGGTAAAGTTCTGGGGTGACTGAACTGAACCAACTTAGTGTGGAAGGTCAGACAACATCTCCCTAAGCAAAGTGTCACTGGAGTGGAACCTTCAAGAATAAGCAGGATGACTCAGGCTGGAGGGAGGTGGGAGATCTGAGCTGGTGTCTGAGGGGTTTGTCTTTGAAGAAGAAAGTGTGTGCTAAGATTATGAGGTGTATTGGAGATTTCCATCTGGCATGCCAATAGGGCTGGCATAAGGAGTTTAGGATGTTCTGGAAATGCCCAGGACAGACCCAGAACAGCCGAGTAGGGGGTGTGGGAGCAGCTTCCGAGCCCTCTTTAGGTGTCATTGAAGAAAGTTCCCAGGAGGGATCACAACATTGTCCCTCAAATCCTATCATAGTCCCATGTCATAGCCCTCTGTCCACAGACAGCTCTGAAGTTCTTTCTCAGTGTTGGGGTTGAGCTGTCCTGGGACAGAACATGGGCTGGCCAGGGGTTCTCTCAGGATACAGATTCCTCATGTGCAGGACTGATAGGCTGACGTGTGTAGTTGTGAGCCAGCGGACATCCAGATGAGTGGGGCACTGGGCACAGGTGTCATTCCACCAGTTATCTTCCAGATGGAGCTGGGGACATGAGGCCTGAGCTGCTGTGACCTGTCTACCCCACTTCTCCCTGCCATGCGAATCCCCTACCTTCCTCTCACGTCTTCCTTCCCCCAGGCTCTCACCGACTCACCTCAAAGTGATGTTTGGAGGACAGGTGCCTAATGAGCTGTAAGTTCAGGGCTAGAGAATGGGGGAGTGTAATGGCTTGCTTTACCTATGTAGGTTCCTGTCACAGTGGGTTGATGGCACAATGCACCATGACAATATAAATCCTACTTGGAATCTGCAGGGGAGGGACCGATCTTGGAGGGCCCAGTGTGACTCCATTGTCCCTGGCCTGTCATGCTTTATCTATGTTTTGGACCTTCTGGGTGAGCAAAAGGCACTGCACATTGGGAAACTACAAGATTTCTTTCCCCTTGTGATCTCATTTGGTTTTCATCAGGGATTGTAAAACAGGTGTCCTTATTCCCATCTGACATTGTTAGGGGCTGGGCAAAGTCAGAAACCTTTGCAAATACATAGATTAGATGTGGCAGCACCATATTGGAGCCCAGAGTTGCTTATGACAGAGCCAGGGGCTTTCCCGATTTGACCCGGCACCATTGCAGGCATAAAATGTACAAAGGTCTTACACAGGCACTACCTGTATTTCAGGAAATATGCTGATTCTTTTGTGTTAAGCACCATTATCCAATGATCCACTATTACAAACAAGAAAATTGAAGTTCAAGAAGCTTTAGCAGTTTGCTCTGATCACAGAGTTAGCTCTGGAAGAGTATAGATTCGAACTCAGATCGAACTCAGAAATCAAACAAGCCTCAGTGTTATGAGGTGTTCTAATGCCCAAACTGGTGCCTTCAGGTGGAATGAACATCTGCTTATGTGTCTCCCAGGGATTGGGGAGGGCCAGACCTTCTCTGTGCCCTTTTGGGGACTATGTGGATGCTGCTCAACTGCTTGTTGCTCCCCTCCCTCCTACACAATGAGGGCTGCTGGTTCTTTTTCACTAGTTTTAGGGAGACCTTGAAGGACACATTCTTCTTGTCTCGTCAGTTCTTTGTCACTGGTTAAAATTCCTTTGGACTTGTCTGTGGGATTCCCAGAGCCTAGAAAGTCTCCTTTGAGAACTTTGCCAATGCTTAGTACATCTGTGATCATAGGAGGAATGTCCAAACTTGATCCTCCTGCATGAAAGTGCTAGCTAGGGCAGCTAGCTCTGGAGCTAGGGCTAGTTCATTGATTGACACCTCCATTCCTCATGTAGTTTTAGAGACCTATTATGTGCTGGGGTGTAAGATGAAGAATCCATGCCTGAGTCCTATGCATTTTGAAGGCTAGAAAGAGAACTGGTGACAGAGAAGGACACAGTGCATGCTTCATCTAACCAGCAGAGCTAGCTGAGGGCCCAATAGGGATGGGATGTGGCGCTATCCCAGGTTTTAACTTGGGAGGGACATGGTCCGATTGATAGTTGAGAAAGATCACACATGTGGATACATCAGAGGAAAACAAAGTTGTCGGTCAGGAACCACCAGGAATAAATTCACACTCTTGCCAATGGCTACAAAAGGGAAATCAGTGAAAACTTTGCTAAGTGTGTAATAGTCATGTTGGCTGAAGTGCACTGCCCTTTGAGCAGCCTGAGACATCAGTCTTGTCGGGGGCACTTGAGGCTGAATCAGGAGGGCCATTCACAGGGCATCAGCTCTGGCTGCCATTTGTCAGCAGCAGGTACAAACACAGGGGACAATGGGGTGGTCTCGGCTGTCTCCTTGGCTCCTCTGCTCTGTGGCTTGAGCCAATGCTGAAGGCTTTGTCTTTTGGAGACCCACCAGCTGGGCAACAGATCTCCAGAAACATCTCTGTGCTGAGTCTGATTGGCAGAGCTGGGTAGATTTTTTTTTTTTTTACATGCCAAATAAAATATTTATTGATAAAAGGTATTGAAGAATTCGGCATTTATTCAAAATAATTTTAAATCTTGATTCAATGATGGTGTCCTTCTGATAAAGATCCTCAAATTAAAAGGGCTAGCTAAGTCCGTGTAGCTCAAAAATGGCAGTTAACTTCAGAGCTGGCAATTGACACTTGTTTTCTGCCACTGTTTACTCTTCAATAAAAAATGCATATTTACCATAGCAACCTCCTGGTCACGTGGTGCCCTATCTTACACGCTACCCTCTAAAACAGAATAGCTTCTTAAAGAAACACACACACAGCCTAATAGGCTTGCTTTTCAGATGCAAAAATGTGTTCTTTATAAGGAAGCCCTCTTCCCTGGGATTTAATGCTAATAAACGCGTCATCTTTATAGAAATCATTTCCATCCCATGTCTTAAATTTTAGGACATTCATTCTGGAAGCCTAAATAAAATTACTCTTGGAGGGACTTTTGATTATCTTGAGGGTCTGCCGATTATTTTAATACGGTTCTAAAAATATATATGTATTACATATATATATATATATATATATATATATATATATATATATATAAAATATATAAAAAGCGGCAGTCATCAGCATCATCTGGAAGGGAGTTTGGTGTAGATTCTAATGACCTGCCGCTTCATCTGTGATTAAAGATTGTCATCTATGCAAAGCTCAATTGCAGCCTGGATTGTTTTTCGCTGTGCACTTGGGAGAATTGCCTGTGTTCAAGCTTTGGAGAAACTGCTCCAACCTGGACTTCTTAGAAAGGGAACATGGACCCTCCTTCTGGGGTTTTGAATGTGTCTGAGTCCACAGAGCTGGTGACCACAAGTCTCTCTGCACCCCATGGCAACCTTGCAGACAGAATGTTACTCTGGCAGTATTCATGTGAAAGACCATTGTTAACTGGAGCTTAGCCTGTGCAGGGCACTGTGATAAGTGATTTAGGGACCTTACTGTATTCAGTTGTTTGAGGTATGGATTATGATCCATCTCTGCAGATAAGGAAACTGAATCTTGGGAAGATTATGAACTTTGCCCCGATTCTGCAACTAAGAATTGGTGGAACTTGTGCTGTTTTCTTTTTGCAGTACAGGGATCAAACTCAGGGCTTCACACATGCTAGACAAGTGCTCCACCACTGAGCGGCATCCCCAGCCTTGGAACTTGGTTTTGACTTGGGGCCTTTTGGATTGCAAAAACCTCTCCACTCATTCTGTATTTTGAATCTGTTTATCAGATTTAACTCTGGAAGTGGGGCTGAGACGGAGAAACTATTGGGGAAGGATTGAGTGAAGAGCACCTTCTGTTCCAGATATTCCCCTGAGATTCCCAGGTGGCCTTAGTGTCCATCAAATTATTCGAAACTCCCTTCCCAAGCCTGGCAGCCTCATACCCCTGGGCTGGGCTCAAGTCAGGTTCCTGTAGATGCCACAGCCCTGGGGAGGGGTGGTGTGGCTGTGTCCAAGCTGTGGTCAGTGCCCCTAGCAATGCATCTGAACTGGGCCTGGCGGATTTTTAAAATTCCTTTCAGCCACATGTAAACCAGTATGAAAAACAAGAACATATTGTAAGTCTTTTATGCTTAATGGCTTTGGGGGAAAATCCGATTGTGAAGTGAAGCAGGGCTTTCTGTGGCGAAGTGGCATTGTGACCCGAACTCAGTGGAGGAGAATTGCCCAGACCCCACGCCCCGGCCAGCCAATCCGACTGCAGCGTGTGCATGAGCCATTTCATAATTATCCATCATGAATGTCTCCGTGCTGCCTTAATAGATTATTTAAAATGGTGCATGTACCTCCCGTGCAACCCCAAGTCAGCCCCGAACCATACATACGTACAAGCTGGGAGAGGTAATTGCTTATCATGTATCTCTTTGTTCCAGACACTTTTATAAAAGAGTATGTATTATGTATGGTGTGACCTTCAAATGTCAGGAATGTGTTGTGCAATAAACTGTCAATATTTGTGGTTATAAGGTACTAGATGACTTTTACAATAATTGGAACGGCTATATTAAAAGCTTGGATCACTCAGCTGGTTAAAGAGAAAGACACAGGCCAGCGTTCATCAGGGACTTGCCTTCTGCCAACTATTAAATGAAAGATATTGCAAGGTGCTTAAGATGTCTTCTTTGTTTAAAAAAGAATATGGCAAAACATGTCTCCAGGGGAGACGTTATCTCCAAATCATCCTCTCTCCTTTCCATGTGCGCGATTCCCAGGAGAAAACTCAGCTCCACAAGTTATGGCGACTGACCAAATGCATTTTAAAAAAGATTGGTCCAGCCAGTTCTCGGTGTCATTTAGGAAAGAATTCCTGCAGTTAGATCTCCCCCGATCATCTCCCCACCCCCACTCCCACCCATCTAGGAGGGGGCTGTAAATTATCTTAAGAGGATCTTAAAAGCTATAGTTTTTTTTAAAGAAAATAAATTATGTAGAAATCTTTTGGGAATTTATGCTTTACTGAAAGTAGAGCCTTCTATAGTTTTCTCTATTTTTTTTTTCAGAGAGAAAGGAGTACTTAAATTATGAAAAAAAGAGGAAGATATAACAAATATTTTAGAATAATTATGATAGCACCTGGGTCATAGATTACCTCACAAATATGTGCTCTGGTGTGCCCTTCTATGGACTAATGTCTCTTTGTGCTTTTGTGGGCTGTCTCTTCTGGTGCCCTTTAGGCAGGAATTGAGCATATGTAGTGGCAGAAGCTGACTTATTCCACCGTGGACCTTCACGTTCTGAAGAGCTTACTCATGGCCTTGATGTTTATAGTTGCGCATTTGTATTTTCTTCCACCTAAAGAGAGAGAGAGAGAGAGAGAGAGAGAGAGAGAGAGAGAGAGAGAACTGGGACACCTCCTCCAAGAAGCCTCCCTAGACATCCCCTGCCTTCCCTACCCCGTTGCCTCAAACTCCAACCCCAAATTCTTGCACTGAGCACTCTGAAGCACTTCAGATACGTTGACTGTGTCCTAGGACCATTTCCTCCCAGGCTAATCAAAGTACCTTTCCTCTGACTGGAGCTGATCTGAGCATCTAAATTCCATTTCTCTTGCCTCCTGTGATTCTTCAGTGTATTCAAGAGAGTATTTATTGAGCACCTTCTATGAGCTGAGTACTTGCCATGTGCTAGTGATATAATATTAGACAATAATAACTGAACCCTGTTGTCTTGGAGCTCGTGGTTCCAGGGAGAAGACAGGCAGTAAGCACAATATCCAGGTCACTGCAGTCTGCAAGGGCCATATGTGCTGTCAAGGAGCCTACCAGGGAGAGAGCCGTCCTGAGAGCCAGGGACTGGGAGGTTCCTTCTGTCCAATAGGGTGGTCAGAAGTGGCCTCCTGAGCTGGTGTGTTTTGGATGACAGTCTGAATGAGAAGTCTCCTTGTGAGTTCTGGGGCAGAGAGTTCAAGAGGGGGGGCAGCAGGGGCAAGGTCCTAAACAGGGAACCAGCCTTGGGGAGCTTGTGGAGATCGGAAAGATGGAGGCCGGAGCACAGGCAGGGGAGCAGGAATGAGGTCAAAGCAATCATGGGGGCCCCTTGGAGAGGGGCTTGGGGATGTCAATGAGTTGGAGATGATTTTAAAAAGCAATGAATCCAGGAGTCCATCTGTCCCTTGAAAGAACTAGAGGCTGATCCAGGGGACAGCATTTCCCTGGGCTGTTTTGCAGATTTGTTGTTCTCTCTGCTTCTGCTCACCAAGGCCAGTTTTGTGGGTGATATTAATTGTCCTGACTCACCCTTAGTGGTGTCTGGACTGGGCTACAGCCCACTGTCCCTGACCAGGACAGAAGGAAGAGAGTTGTGCAAAGCCCAGAGAGCACATCACACCTGATGTCACAGTGGATTCCATGAATCCCACACCCTACCTGCTACAGCACTGGCTCACAGTCCCTAGGCTGCCCCTAATCAGCTCATAGCTGACCCTCAGGGCCACAAGAACCGGCAGCCTGAGGATTATAGGGGATACTGTCAACAGTAGCATCACATAATACAGAAGGAAAGAGACCCCCATGGGTGGCCCGATCACCAGCAGGAGAGTTTCATAGACTCCCCAGGCGATTAAGAAAGGGCTCTGGGCTTGGTCAAACCAGAAACACACTTGGCCCACAATGCTTGATTTTAAAGCCCTTGTGTATTTTAAGGGAAATTTAATCCATGTGTTTCTGATTCATTTTCACTTCACTCATCAAAATGTTGCTCTAGAGAAGCTATTTGAAATCCAAGTATCTTATATTTTCTGTCTTCTTAAAAAAAGAAAGTTTTAGCCTCTTAATGACCTATTTCCCCAATAGAAATCCTGTCTTGCCAAAACCAAGATAGGATTGGAGTTCTTCTCAGCTTTGAGTTTGGGGTGAAGGTGGGAAATGGTAAAACAGAACATTACACCTCTCCACCTCACGTGCTCTGGGGCCAGGCCAGTCTCCTGTTCCAAGTAACACCCAAAGAAGTAGGCTATTGCCTTCTTATAAGTGGGCATCCTTTTTTTTGAAATAACTCTCTGTTTAAACAAATAATTTCGCCAATCCATATGAATACTTAGCTGGTTAACAGGACTATATATGGCCATCATAAAACTCAGAACTCTGATGAAACAGTAGAGACAAGAAGTTAATACTGACCCAAGCCACGAGTTATGTCTTCCAAGAACAAGTAGGGTTGTTTACAGTGATGTTACAATTTTATGCATGCCATTAATTTTAAAATCATTTTTTAAAACCAAAGGAGGCCCCCTTTTTTTTTTACCTTGACCTTGAATCTTTACCACCTTGATCATTGTTTTACTAATTTTAAAGTTTTCAAATTCAGGGAAAGTGTTAAGCTTTTAAGAGAAACTATACGTCATTCCTTAGGACTTTCTCCAGGGTGTTAGTTATTTAACACCCCTGAAAAGATCTTAGCATGCTGGTACATGTGGGCAAAGACATTAAGAGAGAGGTGAAGTTTGGGGGTCTTGCTAAACAGCCCCTCCCCTCTTAATCTCCACAAATAGATTTTTCCCCCTCCATTAATGAAGTGAGAGCCGTGCTTTTGAGATCTCTTTACACAAGGTAGACTTTCAGAATTAACTGACAAGTCATCAGGGGAAACGTATTTACTGTAGAACTGGAAGTTCCACAGAAATTAAAATACCGTGGCATTTTATGCAATGAAGGAATAAACGCCCACGTGTACAGAGAGCGCCATTCCCTCGTGAGGTTGCTGGAGCGAGTCTCCATCCATTGCGTGGATTTCAGCACCACCATCACCGCCATCCATACCATCATCACCACTGTCATTTTGGTTTTAGCAGAAATATTTCCAAAATATCCTCTTGGGAGTGTGAAGGATCAGGCTGTCTAGCAGCAGGATGAAGTAAGAACTGAGAAAACAGGCACAACTTAAAATACCTGTCTTTCTTTTGTCTCACGTTGCTTCTTTGGGTCTCGGCTCTGTCTCTCATTCTGTGAAATAGGACCAGCTGGGAGATTAGGTAGAACCCAGAACCCCTCATCAGTAGGTCTACTCCTCTTAGTCAGCTCCTGACCACCTCCCCCAACAGCAGCCCTCTAAATCTCCGTGGTTTAACTTTGCCAAGATTTATTTCTCATTCATGCAACGTCTGATTTGGGTCGGCTCCCACCCATCTGGTGATTCCCCTCTCTCAATCCTTGTGCATCTGGGGAGGAAGGGGCAGAGGTGCGGGCTTGCTAAATCCTCTGCATTGTTTTCATCCGTCGGTGGAATGAGTCACCTGGTCTCCACTTAGCACAGAGGAAGTTGAGAAATGGAGGGGTCCATGGAATATTCCAGGAGTATTTATTGTCCCTTTGATGGTCATTTCTTTCCATCTCTGGAAGACTCATCTGCAGTTTCTTATTTAGTTCTGGAGTGAGGTTACTATGTGGCAGTGGGCAGAGACAGCCTGGGGTGGGCTTGGGTTCTTCCAGCATCACAGGATTACAGGAAGCCAGAGCTGTAGGCCCCTGGGTGAGAAAGGAACTAAAGGCCAGGGGAAGGGTGAAGAAACGTGCCCAAGGACAGGCAGGCTTCTCTATCCAGGAGGAAAGGACTCTACCACCCAACTCCTGGGACAGCCTTCTCAGCAAACAAGCCTATTTTAAATAAACCAAGGAAGTATGTTTAAAGATAATCTGCAGGGAAATCTGCCCTTAAGGTACAAAGGCATTTTATAAACCAAGTTTTCAAATTCTAAACATATCATATATTAATAAGGTTGAGTGTATAATGAGGCAGCCGTAAAATTCGAATCATGTTTGCGTACAGCAAGATAGCCAGTCTCAGGGATGGCGTTGAACAATTACTCCAGTATCTGGACTCTAACTTTTGTGTCTAGACTTCCACTTTGAAATGTTATTTGTTTTTCCAAGCATCTCTGTGTCTTTCCAGTACTGTCAGTTTATGGTCTACTGGATGATGATGGTTCTAAGAAGGTCCGTGGCCATCTCCCTCCACCTCCCCCCATCTCTTTCTTCAGCCCACAGCTGTGGGTCCCCCCCACCCCCCGGAAGACACAGGGAAGGTATGCTCTTTAATGTCAACTTGACCTAGGAAAACTCGCAGTTCACTTGGAGGATTCATTACAACAAGAAAATGGAAATACAGAAGGCATGGTTTCTGACCTGGAGAAGATGAAATTAGTAAGGTCTGTTGTCTGATGGCCCCTCACTCCCAAATAACATATTTGTGAAACAAAACTTGAACTGGTTTGGATCTGTCTCCTCTCTTATAGGAAATAAATAAGTCTCTGCTGGTAGGCGCAGAGAAAAGCTGGCAGAGTTGTTGCTTACCTTTTTCATTCCACTGGTCCTAGGCTGATACTGTGGGAAGAGGGCAAATGCAGTCTGGGTGTCTCTGGAATGTCACGGGTGGCACCCATACCAAGCATTCAGTGGGGTCAAGAAAGGAAACGGCATCCTCAGGAGCTATTTCCCAGCCATTTCTCCACCATGCAAACCCCAGAGTACAGCCAAGAGGAGGGTGTGTTAAGCAAAGGCCCCCTGTAGCCAAACACCCCACTGCTCGGTAGAGCGGCTCCTCCTTTCTCAGAAGAGCAGGTAGGATTAGATGGTAAGTTCAAAGCTGTCCTCTGTAGTCTACCCAACACACTTAGAGAAAGTGTCTGATAAAAGAGAAAAGAAAAACTGCAAGTTGGATAAAAGGAAATTAAAAAAAAAAAACAAACAAACAAAACTCAGACCAACGCACAAGTGGTCTGACCAAGGATCACAGAGGCACTTTTTCTCATACCTCTTCCTTTCTACCACCTGCTCCTTGGAGTGGCACCCAGGGCCAGTGACTGAGTGGTATGGCAGGCCAAGCCGTGGAAGTTGGTCTTGCAGTTTGCAAAGGGACAGACTTTTACACTCAGGTAGAGACAGCATTGGGAGCAGGGCCTCTTTCCTTCTGAATGGGGCTCTTTGGGTTCTGGGCAGGGCTGGGCCAGCACACACCCATCCAGGCACCAGATTGGACTTATACACGGGGCCTGTGAATGTGCAGTCGGGCCAGAACTTCCCCGGCCTTCACTGTACTTGGCTTCCAGCCTCTCTGGACACTTCCTGGGACCACCCACCTTCCCCTTCATCACTGCGCAGAGTTTGTTTTTCTAGGAGGATTAGTCTAAGAGTAAACTCTATAGGCCTCCTGGCCCTCCCAGAAAAAAGCCATTCCTGTGTAAAGTGAAAATTAGACTCTTAAATCTGCAAAGAAAGCTGTTTATCTTACAAATTTATTCTTTTTATTGGGCCACACATACCCAAGATAGAAAGATAAAAGGGAAACAGATACAGGCCATCACGTAGAGTGACATATACCGAGGCGCAGCTCATCCCCAACTTCTGTAAAGTCTTCCAGAGGAGCGCGTCAGTCTTGTCTCGATATTTATCTAGAATGTGCTCTGGACAAGCACTAACCAAACTCTCCAGGGGAAATATTCCCTCTGTCGGCTCTCCTTCAGCTTTTATTCAATAGCTGCCACCTTGCTGCTGTTCATAGGGCAGGGGTGGGGTGGGGAACAGGAGAAGAAGCTTCTGGGCAGAGGGGCTGGTCACAGGACAGGAGGACCTATAGGAACTTACCTTCAAAAGTCTGCACCTGCCTGCCTCTACCTAAAGCCAACATCCAGGACACTTAAGTCCTGTTAATAATTCAAACCGACAGCTGGGTGGCCTCTGAACTTAGATTGGGCACCTGAACTATGTTTTGAGTGGCACTTGGGCAGAATTTTAATGAGGATCATGGTTGTTTAAGCTGACCTCATGGTCCCAGCACAAGGAAAACTGGGTACTGCCAGGAGATAAAGGCAGCAAGCTGTGCGTTGGGCTAGGAGGAGATGGGTAGGAGGAGCTGATATTTCCCCAGTTTAAACCTTGGTTGGTTGACTTGGGATTGACAACTGTCTATTGCTCTTCTGGGCTGAGGATAAACCACCTCTAGAGCAACCCCTGGAGACTCGGCTTGCTTTCATTTAGACAACCACTAACATAGCGCTTGGTAGGGTGGTGACTGACTTTGAGTTGTGGTGACTGACTTTGAGTTTTAGACAAGGATGAGCCTCGTCCACCAAATGCATTTTGCATTTGTACAAAATGGTGGGAAAAAAATGCCTCTTCCAAATGGCTAGAAGAGTTGGGAAAATTAGGATTAAAAGTGGGGTTTTAATGAACTTTTCCAGGGTGATTATCTGGTCACACAAAGGTCCAAATTCAAAGGGTGCTCCAAGCCAAAGCTCTTCTACAGTTGTTTGGAGCAAACATTCAAATAAGAATAAAGCATGTTTGCCTTCATCTTGTTCATGGTCTATAAGTCTGTCCCTTCCGGCCGTTAGCAGAGAACACCAGGAATGGATGTTGCTGAATAGAAGCAATTTGCATTTTCCATTGCTTGGAAGGTACAAATTTTATTTATTCTCATCTCTGCAGAACTCACAGATCTGCTCATTATCTCAGAAGGTCCCCTTGTTCCCATAGTGGGATTTACCACAAGGCCTAGAGGGTGGACCAGAATCTGCGGCAAGGACCCTGCGAGCCCCCGGAGCTTGGATTCTGGGCCAGGCCTTCAGCTTCCAGCTCTGTGGGGAGGCCCATGAATCAGGAAGGAGTCCAGAGAGGGCTCCCTTGCCCCCCCTCCTCAGGGAGCAGATTCCAAACTCCCGTCCTGCTCCCCGGATGTCGCCTGAGCGGCAGTGTGATGTGAGGCCTTGCGTATTGTAGCAACATATCCTCCAACCACCAGATATTTTCACAGTTTTATTTACTATTATGTCCCATCATTTCTGTGCAGAAGGCAGCCGTATGTAAATTTTATTCCATTTTCTAATGGTTTGGGTTACATAACAAATAACAGCAGGAAGGAAAATTTGTATTGATACTTTACAGAGGAACTTCTCAAGTCACTGCATGGAGATTTAAATGCAGGGCTCTAAGTTTATGGGAGTTTTGCAGCTGAGTTTCTGCACATGACTTCGAATATGCCACTATATGTTTATCATGGGCTAATTGTGGAACCGCATTTCCATACTTTTTCTTCTCCCTTTCATGCGATTACACCAGCCAGCAATGGATACAAGACTCTACAAGGAAGAAATGATCGGTTTTGGATAATTTTCTTTCCTGTCCCAAAATAGCTGTATGTCTGCATGTCTTAGGGAATCAGCTGAGACCCTTTCTTTCTCTCTTTCTTTTTTTCTTTCTTTCTTTCTTGGTTGCCAGCTATAATGCAAATCTGATTTCGATCCTATAGTGAACTCTCCAGCTAGCCCATATTATAAATTAATCAGATTCCACAAACACCCACATTTTTAAACTTTTGGAAAAAAAATATTTAATAGGAACTAAGCAAAAGAAGAAATCAAACCAGCTGCTGACACAGCTGTTTCTTCTCTTGTTTAATTCAGTTCGATATAAAGGTACCATATGCTGCTTAAAATGATGATAGGAAAGATGAAATAATTTAAGAGAATAACAAGAAAATACATGAATTGTCAGCATTCTGTCAGATTTAAAGAATGAAATAGACAGGTGTAGTATTGACATGTTTAACTTTGTGTGGTGTTAGCAGTTTTGGTGTGAACAACTTCTGACATGTGCTGAAGTGATGTGAGAATCCTTCTCCTCCACTGCAGACATTGGCGAGGAGGCTGGGAGATCCACCGGCGTCCAGCAACCGGCGCTGCTTCGCGACAGGAGCCTGGGCTCGGCCATGAAGGACTGTCCGTACTGCGGGAAAACTTTCCGGACATCCCACCACCTTAAGGTCCACCTGAGGATACACACAGGTGAGAGATCTGGGCGCAGCTGGGGGCACAGTGCCGAGGAGGAGGTGTAACCACCCCCCATCCTCGCCTGGCCGTGTTTCTGGCCCAGGTCCACAACTGTGTCAGTCACTAACACTGGAACGTCCTCAACTGGCCTGTCTGCGTGGCACTGGGTGGGTCAGTGATGACCTGAATTTCCTGATTTGGTGCTTAACGATCATCTCACCAAATGACACCCCCTCATGCGTTCCCAGTCTGGGCTATTGATGTTTTGTCTGAGCTGATGGTGTTCTTCTTTGAAGTAGAGCCTCCTGACACCCATATTCGAACCAGGAGTCTTTGGGGTGGAAGTGGTGGGACCCACCCAGCTTGCCTCTCTTAAGTTCAAAAAGGATTAAGGAGCTCCTTTGGCCCAATCTGGTTATAAGGCCATAGTTGGGGTAGACAGAGAGAGAGTGTCAGTCTTCTCAGGCTACATGAAGTGGAGGTTGGGGGGCTCCCTGCTCTGTCTCCTTAAAGAAAACATCAAGACGCTCTTAACCAAGCAGAGGGAAATGGTTACCGGACTGCTCTGGCGACTTCTCTTGTTTCGGCATCCTACTGGCCCCCTGCCGTGAGGACTTTTCTTCTGCTTTCTTCCTGGACCCTCAGCTGTTATCCTTTTTAGCTTTTCTGCTAGTTGTTTGTACGTGGCCAATATTTAAAAAAAAAAAAATCTATCTGAGATATGGACACCTCCATTTTCTTTGATTTTTCTCCTGACACTTTATCTATTGGAGTATGAGCTGCTTCAGAGGATAGACAAATATGCCATCTATTTTCAAAAATAATTGTGGTCTATTTCCCAAGGAATCAATAATGCTCAGGGTTGAGCAGGGATATCAAATACATTCGGGCCTTGTCTGCATCGTGTGGTTAAAGACGAAGAGCCCCCTCCCATGGAACCCCACCTGGTGCCCACAAATCTCCCTGCCACCAAGAGGAGCTCTGGGGACAGGTGACATTGTGCCACAGACGGCCTTCTCATTGATAGCCTCGTCCCTGCCCCTGCCTGTCCTGGAGCATGCCTCTCATAGCATCATCCCAGGCCCCCAGAAGGATGTCTTAAAAGTATGTACTAGGTCCCTCTTCTCTCCCAGAAGTCCCCTGTGATCTGCCCCCATCCTGGACCGTTTTCCATCCTCATCCTCTTTCTGAGATACCCTCTTCCTGTTCCTCTAGTGCAGAATGCTTGTCCCTGCTATAGATCCTTTGTACCACCAGTTTCTACATGGAACATTGTTCCTCCGTGTGGTCTCTGGGGGCTTTGCTTCTCTGTGATCCATTCAAAGACACCATCCCTGACTTCCCTGTCTAAAATATCCCTCACACACCCTGCCTTATATTTTTCTTCATAAATGAATACATTCTGATCTGATCTTGCTCGGTTTAATTTTCGTTTCCTAATGCGCTGTTGGTCTCCCATCCAGCAAAACCTACGATTTATGAGGGTGGCAGTCTTGTCCACCTTTTTAATTGATATCCTTTCTGTAAACTCCGGGGCCTACAAGAGCTCCTCACACCTAGTAGGGGCCCAGTGAGTCTATTTGAAAGGTTGATTGACAGAACCCAGCCTGGAGTGAGTGAGTGGCCCTCCTCCCACCCTCCCTGCAAGGTGACATTGGGTCAAGTGCAGGAGGGAATGTGGTTCATCTTGCAGGGAGCACGTGAACCCATCAGAAACCACAATGACAGTCAGACTGAAGTGCTGGATCCCGGGGGCGGGGGGGGGGGGATGGAATGGAAGACCTCCCACCCCCCACAGTTCAGGGAGAGGTCTCTTCTGACAGACCAACAATGCATTCGCACATTTTATTGTCTGTTCATGCACTAGAGTATGAGCTCCGTGGGAGCAAAGGCTTTTGTCTGTTTGTCCATCCATGTCTTCAATACCTACGATAGAACCAGGCTCATGGAAGTCACTCAGGAAGTATTTGCTGAATGAATGAACCAGTAAGGGAGTTAGTGAAAGGAGCCAGGCTCAAGGCGGGCCATCTGGGACACCTTGTTTTTCATGCCAATGTCTATTTCTTTTCCTACTCAGGTTGGAGCTGGGGGCTCCTTCAATTGTGTAGCTCTGAGACCCACAGACCACAGCACAGGGATGATGTCTGCAGGGTACCCACTTTCTGCAGGACAGTGGAAACGAGGCCAGGTGCATCTTATGCTTCTATCCCATATGAATTCAGCACCCTGGGCTGGGTTTGCCGGGTGGGTGATAGGTCACCTTGGGTGAGGCTGGCCTTGCAAGGGAGAGTAGATCAGCAAAGCAAAAGGCTCCTCAGTGCCTCTCAAAGAGGAGCATCTCCGACTCTGTGGGCCCCATCCCCATCAACCTGCCCGGGGAGAGTAGACACTCCACAGAGTGCATCTGGGAATGTTAGGAACAAAGCGGCCAGAAGTCTGGTGAGCCCAGATGGAAGCGAACGGATATTGGGCTATTGCTTTCTGCCATTTTAAACCTGGAGGAAGATCCCTTTTCCAAACCTCTGCCTCGCAAACTTCTGAAGTTTGTGACCAGTCGTCTTAGGAGACGCTGAGAGGTATTCCAGAAACTTCCTTAGAATAAGGGAGAAAATGAAAGAAGCCATGGAAACATCACATCTCCACCAACGGCAACCCCCTCGGAAATAGCATTTGCCTTGTTTAAAAAGCAGAATGGTAACCAGATAAAGATCAATTTCCTTTTTATCTAAGAACAAAGAAGTTGGAAAATGCTTACACTTGTGCATTTGAATAGAACAGAAAGTGTTCCATGTTATAAATCACCGAAGTAAACATCCATTATGACAATGTAAAAGTGTAGATTACACAAGTAATTAAAAATCAAAATCAAGTTATTTGTTAATAAATGATTTCCTGGGGCTCCATTGGTTGAGATGCCCCCAACTGCCTTCCCCCTCTGCTCCTTGTGTTTTCGTAATTTCCAAGTGACATGGGCAGCAGACAGAAGTCTAGGAAGAAAAATACACATTCTCCGAAATGTCATCTTCTAAAGTTTTCCTATCGTGGGCTCAGAGGAGGGCATTTAAAAAATCCAACCTGTAATAAATACATTTTAATTGGTTGGGCTATAAGAGGTCCCATTCTCTGTATTTTTCTGTCACACTCCATCCTTATTAGAAGTCTTGATCGCATGACATCAACTGATAAAAACCATTTTCCTTTCTTTTCTCCACTGCATTAACTTAATTACTGCTCTTCTTCTCCCAGCACCTGTTTATTAGAGGCGCTGAGTACATTCACTAGTCAGATTGCTGTGAACACCTGCGGGGTGGGGACAGCCTGCATGTAGCTAGGATGTTTCTGCTGTCCCCTGGCTTTAGCCAGATCTGTGAAGGGCATAGGGGAGGCACCTGCAGGACCCCGGGAATCCCTAACACCTGACTAATCCTAGAGGCTCCCCCTCAGTTGGGCAGCTGAGGGGAAACTAACCCTCTCTTCTCTCGTAAACATTACCCTGGGCTGATTAGGACCAGATCACTGGGCACAGGCAATGTCTCTTCTAGAGCCCAAGAGCTGTGATTCGAATTCAAAGGCAGTCAGTGCAGGGTACAAAGGAGTTTGTGTCAGGGTTGTCCAGAGAATCAGAACCCCCAGGAGATTGGGCAGCCATGTCACAGAATGACACTCAGTTATGACAGATGGAAGGTACACATTATCATGGAGCCCGAAACTCCTATCACCTCCTGACATCATCTCTTCCTAGCACAAATCCTATGTGTTTGTGGGGATGCTGGTGTAAAAAACCTACTGCACTCCCAGTTGCATAAATGTATAGCATATCCAATTACGTATAGTACATAATTTTTGATCATGGTAACAGGCTACCCTGTAACTAGTTTATGCATTTCCTATACTTTATTTTTATTGTTATTTTAGAATGTAATCCTACTTACAAAAAAATTTACTGTAAAATAGTATGTGATATCATGATGGCAGCAACCCCATACACCTTGTATGTACTATAGCTTGACTACATAAAAAGGCTAGGTCAAGTGATTGACCTGTACCATCTAGGCTTGTGCAAGTTCACTCTGTGATGTTTTGCACAAGGATGAAACTGCCTAGTGACACATCTGTCAGAATGTGTCTTTGTTGTGAAGCGGCACATGACTCTGTGTGTTTATACATAACATTTTTGATAAGAAACTGGCTCATGCCATTGTGGAGGCTAAGTCTCAAGATGTGCCGTTGGCAGGCTGGGGGCCCAGGAGAGCCAGCGGTGTAAGTTTCATACTGAGTCAGGGTCAAATGCAGAAGACTGATGCCCAGCTCAAAAACAGTCAGGCACATTCCCTATTCCTCAGCCTTCTGTTCCATCCAGCCCTTCCATCAACAGATTGGAGGAGGCCCACGCACCTTCGGGAAGCCACTCACTGGTTCAGGTGTTAATCTCATTCAGAAACACCCTCACACACATCCTCAGCATCACCTTTATCCAAATATTTAGCTACCCCGGGGTCCCACTCAGGTGGACACACACAATTAACTATCATAAGCATGCAGAGGCAAACATTTAGTCAAAATATGCAGCTCGAGACAGCGTTGTCCCAAGCTCTCTCTCAAGGTTAGCCAATTATCTCATTATTGCCTGCCCACAAATGCACTACCCAGTGTCCCCTTCTCCGGCCCCAACTCGGGGAGGTGAATGCTTAGGGATATTCTGGAGGTGGTCAGGAGGCAGGCAGGTGTTCCTGGAAGACTCGAGCGTGTATTTTCCCCCCAAACCCCCTGAGATACTCTAGGCTGGATCCACTCAGGTGACCCACCGGTGTGAGGGTTTCCCAGGAGAGTGCTGTGGTCTCAGGAATGACCATTATAGAGAAATGTAATAATCATCCTCACTCATGATGACTCAGAGGCCCTAAAGTTCAGCATCTAATTAAAAATAAATCTCATTACTTTTTTCCCCCCTTTCAAATTATGCGGGTGGCTTATTAATCTGGTTTTGATGTGCTGCACACACTGGTCTAGCCCTGACTTGGGAACCACTTTATGAGAATGGAACCGCACAGGGTGGTTTTCCTGGGGTATCAGCCACGGTCGGGGGCTTGGCCTGGGGCTGAAAGGCATGCCTGGCACTACCCATTCCCCAGGGGCTGCCTTGGTGATGTCGCAGCAGGGTGCTGGCTGAGTGGGACACAGGGAGATGTCTTCCTGGCCTTGCTGGCTTTCCTGCCACCGAGCATGGGATTTCCCTTCTATGTGGGACCAAAGAGAGTGGTAGAAGTGAGAGATTTCTCCCCTGAAGCCCTGGAGGGCTGCACCCACAGTGGGAGTTGGGGAGAGCTACATAGCAAGAGGAAACTGGCTGGCTGAATGCAGAACAATTCAGCCCATGAGGACAGGGCAGCAGGGGGCAATCATCTGCCACAGCCTCCTCTTTCCCTGCACTCCTAGGTGCAGGCGCTGAGCTGGGCTCTGCATATCAGTTTGCCCCTGATCCTTACAGAACTTCACAATGACCTCAATTCCATCCCTTGCACCATTGCAAGGGAGGACACCTAGCCTCAGAGACAGGAAGTTACCTACCCAGCGTTATCCAGTTCTGTATTACAGGTTGCAATCTGGTTGTCACCCAGAGTGCCATTCTCGTGAACCCTGCACCGTATTGATGTTGTTAACTTTTCTGGGTGAATTTCCTGCTTGCTTTAGGGAATTAATGCAACATTTCTTTAACAGCGTGTGTCCACACCATAACCAGCAGGAGAGAAGGAAGTGACTTATACTCACAAGTTGTGTTGACGCAGCCTCCAGGTGACTTAAAAGGGAAGTACTGTGCACCCCGGCTTCTACTTTACCCCTAACTCAGACTGGCCCGAGGCCAGGACTCCTTGACCTCGTGTGCCTCAGTTTCCCCACTAGCACAATGAGCTTAGGGAGGTGGCGAGGCAGGGGAACGGCCAGGGTAGTGTGTGCAGATACCCTGACCCCTGGGATGGATGGCGGGGTGGAATTTCTCCCTGTGGCATGGAGATGATCAGTTTCTTGTGCCATCCTAGAAGCTGCCTCTCCCCTCCAAAAGCTTTCCAAGCACTGACGGGCACATAAATGTGGGTGGAAATGGAAATTTTCACTAACCTCATCTAGGTGCCTTCTGTCTGAGGTATACGTACCTGCCTTCTGATGCCTCCATATTTCTTCATCTCCATACGGTAACCAGGCTGTTATAACACCTTGATCAAATATGAAAGCACACTGAATACATTTCCAAAAATGAGTTTGCTAAAACGGAAGCTCTTTCCATCTCCTTTCCCCCCAAAGAGAGGATGTGGTACTGTCCTCAGTGTGGGAACACCCACCCACAAGAGCAATGGTTTTTTTTTTTTAAATCTCCAAAAAGAAGATTTTTTTCTTTTTTGTTTTGAATCCAAGCTCCACTGTTTTTCTATTTCTAAGACAAACTGAAAGCCTATTTTGTTCCTCCACAGTCCCTCATCCTTGCTCTTCCTGCCTTAATGACATCCCAAACTTTTGTTGAAAATAATTGATTGAATTTAAATTTCCTTAAAAGTTTAAGAGGTAATGTTACAGTATAAATTTCCTACCAAACACTAAGTAGGGAAATATCCATTAGTGAAATTAACTACAGTTTCTAGGTAGCTAACAATGTGCCGTATACAGTAGGGCATGGCTAATGAACACTGCAGTGGGTGATATTTCATTATACAAATTAATGCTCACATTTTAATGGGAAAGTCACATAATGAATCTCGGCTTCAGTGACAGCAATTAGAGACACAGATTGTCCCCTTCTGGACAAGGCACTGTTTAGCAATAAGCAGCTGTGAGAAAAGTCTTCAGGTTTACAACATATATATGCTTTGGGGGAATTAGTGTACAATTTATATTAATGTACTGAAGCTTGGCTGCAAAGGCGCCACCATATTTATCTCTCCTGGTATTAACTAAGTAAAGACATGTAGGAAGACTAAATAAATATCAAATGGAGGATGCGAATACGGGAAAATACTCCGTCCCCCAACTTAAAAGTGAAAATATGTTTGGATATTTTGTTAAAAAAAGAAAGAAAGAAAACAGAAGCATGAATTACTTCTTCAAAGCTTAGTCAAGGGGTTTCCAAAGAGAATGATGTGAATCCACCTGTTATTTTCAGAGAGGAGCTGTTGGGAACTTGCTGTGAGTAGCTCCAAAAGAACTCCCCGGTACAGTGAGGACTCCTTTGGTCTCTTTCAAGTGCAAAGTGAATCTTCAGAATAATAAAAGATAGGACTTTATAAAAATTGACATAGTGAACCGACTAAACCACCTGGTTATATATTTCTAAAAATTTAGGAGTGATGGAAGAAGTTACCAATGATATTCCAAAATTGAATATCTTATACTTATACCACAGGTCAATGTGAGGCTAGCTCAAGTCAAGGTGGTGCCAATCATTTCATTAGTGCACTGGAATGATGAGCTGATTTTTTTAAAAACAAAAATTCATGAAGTCCTTCCTAGCAAAACTCTCTTTTCTGGAAATGTATTCTTTGGACCCCCATGATGTTCCTTTAAAACACTGTGAATCTCTACAGAAAGCCACCAGTGTCCTCATTGGCTACTTCCAGTGGGTGAGGGGCCCCTCCTGCACATCCTTGTCCCAGGCACAAATTTCAAACTGGCTGCATGGTCCAGACCTAGACTGCAACATACGACACTATGGTCTTCTCAGTGTTTAAAAAGTTTCAAAGTAGTCACCAATATATAAACATTGAGATGCCATATATAGAAATCTGAAAGTGAGGATTTCCTAGAGAATTGGCGATCCAGGTGCCCACAGCTGGTTAGAAGCCAGTGGTGACTGCTCTCCAGGAGAACCCTTCGGCCCCCTCCCCACTGTTCCCTGTACTCTACCTGACTCTGAAGGCACATGAGTGTGTGGCTCCTTCAACAGGCAGGCGCAGAGATGGCAAATCCCAGACTGCATGGAGGTGACTGACAGAGGGCTCATGACCCCCTGGAAAGCTTGAGGCAATCTGAGGGACCCCCCAGGAGATTGGACTCATTTATGGCCTAAGTGGCCAATCATTCAAATAGACAGAGCTGCTGGCAGGGCCCGGAGTAGCCTGTGCCACAAGGCTGCACAGGGAATGCCTGTCCAAGTCTCGGGCAGAGTCCAGTCAGCTGGGAGGGGACCGGGCAGGCCCGATGCCTGATTCCTTGCAGAAGTCTGGTCATGTCTGCAACCTGGGATTTGTCAGTCAGCCCAGAGCGCTTGGGTTGAAGAATGGGTCCAGATGCGGTGGTTTGACTGTGAAGCAGCTCAGCACAGGTGGACTCAGCATTTGTCTGTGCTGGCCAAATGGAGGAGCAGCCCTTGACCACACCTCCGAGTCTGCTGAGTGTGCTGAGAGGTCCCTCCTCTCAGTAGTTACTGCACCCCATCTAGGCCAATGTTGTGAGAAGTTTGCCTCCTGAGCACTCTGAAATGTGTCCTTGGGGGAAAGAGGCTTGGGAAACAGCTGGGATTTTTTTCAGTGGCACATTAAGCCCTTGGGCTGTGTAGGATTCTCTGGAGGGCAAGCCTACCCTAGGCGACTTTGATCCCTTGTGTTTGCCATGGCCAGAACCACACGCTGGCTGGCAGGAGCTAGCTTTCATCTTAAAAGCATTTTCCTGTGCCCCTTGGCTGGAGAGGAAGCCCAGGAAAGCTGCAGGGCAGAGCGTGGGGATGGTTATACCCATCCTTTGGGGATTACAGAAAGAAATTAAAATTGAGGTGCTTTTTCTTTCTTTGTAACACAAGTCCAAAGGGTTCATCCCATGGAATGTCACTCTGAAGCATTTATTTGGGGAACTGGGTTGAGAGAAAGCAGTCACCCAAGCCAAGGCCTTTAGGAGCTAGGCAGGAGATGGAACTGCACGGACAGAGGGGCTCTTCCATCTACAGGCTCAGAGAAAGGGTGGCTGGATGGAGGGCTTTCAGAGCCCGTACTTGTCACCTGCAGCCAGAGAAACCCATGAGCGTTCACGAAGCAGCCCTCATCCGCCAGGGCCTGAGCCCAAGGAGACCCCCAATGCTCAGATGAAGGGTTCTGATTTCAGCAATGGCCTTTCTCTGGGGCAGGGGAGGCCAAGTTCATCCTTTGAACTTTAAGGATCAGGAGGTTGAGTGAAGAGATGTGTGTGTGTGTGTGTGTGTGTGTGTGTGTGTGTGTGTGTTTCCCTTGCTTTAATAGCCACATGATTGGTCTTCTCTGAGAGCTGTGAGTTGCTATGCTTCTTCCCTCAGTTTCCAGTGCTATGAACAGTGCTTGAGAGGTAGGCAGTGCTTATTCACCCACTGGTTTATTCAATCAAACTATGTGAGTCTGTGTGTTGAAGGGTGTGTAGTTGCAAACATGTACATGCAAAATCTCTGGCCCATTCAGGAGACTTGATTTAGTTCTTCCCATGAGTTTGGAGTGGGGATGAGGCCTCAGAGAATACAAGCTCTAACATCTCACATTATAAGAACCTGTAATGAGCCAAGGCTATGTCCTATGGAGGTCAGAGTAGCATGGGGTATCCAGTCCCCAATAAGGACTCTTCAGATACCTCCTGGGGTCTAGATTGTTTTCCCTGCTAAGCCAGGCCACAGAACGCCTATCAAAGTGTGCTTCCCAGGGAGGCTCAATACAATGGTCCCTCATCCAAGCTCCAAAGAGGGTCACCTGAGTTTGGAAAAATCCCCAAACCCCATGTGCACCTTTGACCAATTAACTCAGAATTGGAAGATGGGATCACATATCAGTGCTTTTTAAAGCTTCCCAGACAATTCTAGATTGTTTTTGCAAAGTGTAGTCTTTACAGTATCTGCATCTGAATCATGAGGGACACTTGTTTTAAATACCAGATTTTGCCCCCAACTTCAGACCTAAGAAGCCAGCATTGCTACATACTAGGACTCAGAACTTGTGTACTAACAAGCTCCACTGCTTGTTTGCATGAATTATGTGCTATGAGAACCCCACTGCACTGTGCATTTCAAATGTGTGACCCTGGGAAATATACATACGACATCCTCTGTGCATCCCTGTGGTCCCCACCACAAAAGTCAGCCCCCCACCCACCTCAGGTCTAGAGGTCAAAGTTTACATTCTCCCTCGTTAGCTCCTGCTAATGAAGGCCCATGCTTTCTCTACAGTCTCACTGCCAGATGCACTTAATCATTTCCAGGTGCATTTCTGAAATGCAACCTGAGTCACCCCAGTACCTGTGGGCCTCACCTCTGCTGGCTCTCACTTACTAGGCCCTCTCACAGGGTCTGCACTAACCCACGGGAGCCCCGTGCCCACACCCTAAGCTTCAGGGGCCTGCCTTCGCTGCACCTGGTCACTGGACTTTCAAGTAAGCTGAATCAGTTGGGACATTAGCTGCCCAGAAGTGCTTTACCCCAGTGGTGACTTCCTGACCTGCAGTAGACTGTCCAAATAGCAGTGGCTGAAGTATGTCTGAGTCTAACATGGGGATCAACTTCAAGAAGTGGGAAACTGGTACTTGAAACCATTTGTACCTTCACCTCAAAAAGAATAGAGGTCCCTAGATCCACGTCATTGGTTTAGCCAGAGATGACTGTGACCTTTACATTTATGATTATAGAAGTAGATGCTCAGATGGGTCCCCTCCCCAGACCCAAAGGGTATCTCTTAAGACATGTCCAGGGGAGCTATCAGCAGCTTGTAGGCACAAATAAGGGACTGTCGGCCCCCTCATTTTGATACGATGCACAGCATCTCCACAGTTCTGGCACACAACCTAGAGATGACGTGGTGGTGTCTCCTACTCAGAACCTGGACTGGTGGTAAACAAGACATTTACAAAATCCAGGCCCTCAAATATCCTATGCCTGGCAAACTGGGAATCATGTCTTCAGCTGAGGGTAGACACAGAGAAATGTCTTCAGAATACATCATTCACCAACGATTTGCTGGTGCTTTTTAGATCAGTCTGTTTTACAATAGAACAGAGGAAGAATGGGTGGGAGGTAGTTAAGCTTCCTGGGAGAAATAATTGTGGATATTGACAGGTTACTATTGTGAGTAAGCTAACACAGGGACTGTCAAAGTCTTCGTTCTTTCCAAAGAGCTTTTTGGTTGCAAAGTCTAGAAAAGACCCAGGATTGCTAACAAATTCTTGGAACATACTAAAATCCACATTTGTTTACCTCCTTCTGCTCCTCTATCCCACAATGCCAGCAGATCTAAGTTGTCTGTTCTAGCATCTTCTCTATTGTGGAAAGAACAATAGAAGTTGGGTGTTGAATTTAAATAAATATTTAATTCCTGAAAATTATCTTATATGTTTTAAAACACTCTTTAAAGCTATTTTTATTCTCTAGAAAGTGCTTATTATAGGTAAATTACACATTTTACTACCGGAGCATTAGGTTTGCCATTAGTACAAATTTAAGGCACTACAAAGACCAGTAGATAATGTTAATTTCAAATACAGAAACTAAATATATTTTGTGCCTTTTTATTACTCATTTTCTTTTAAGTTTTATTGACTGCTTTTTATCTTAACTATATGTCTTTACATGCTGCAATCATAATGCACTGTAATGGTATTAATATTTTATAGAATCGGTATTTATAGTTCTTTATTTAGAAACAATGCAGTAGGTCTGCAGATATCTGAGCCCGTCTGGAATGGTGCCCTCCAAATAATGATAAATTACTTGTGCAGTATGCCATTTGCTAATTATATCCATGATTTACTGCAGAGCAAGACTTAAATCATTCATTTCAGTCTTGCGTAACAGTGCCATAAAATTTTTAGGTTTAAAAATGGTTTCCATGTGTATAATTTAAACAAATTTTAGAGCTATTGTATACACAAAATATTGCAACCACCCATTTGTTACATACTTTGTCTTTTTAAACTTCTACTTTTAATGATCACTGTGGTTGAAATTATTATGCTTAATTTTCATAATCATAGCTTTTAAATCTACAGCCGTTTTCACATGTTAGATAAAGAAAAAGATAGCTAATTGTGTGTAGATAGTATGTCATTCCTGAATAGTCCCAAATGGTACAAAATCATTAAAAAAGCTTAAGAGTACGAATTATTCTTCTATTAAAAAACAGTTGTTCTCTAACTAATTATTAGTTTGAGCTGCTTTGTTTCAAAGAACAAATGTTGATCCTTCTAGCCTTGTTCTGCACACCAAAATGAGATAAACACTTTTTCTTTTTCTCATATCAAAATCTTGCAGGTGAGAAACCCTACAAGTGTCCTCACTGTGACTATGCCGGCACCCAGTCAGCATCCTTAAAATACCACCTAGAACGACACCATCGTGAGCGACAGAATGGAGCAGGGCCGCTGTCTGGACAGCCCCCAAACCAAGACCACAAGGACGAGATGTCCAGCAAAGCATCTTTGTTTATCAGGCCAGACATCCTGAGGGGGGCATTTAAGGGTCTCCCCGGAATCGACTTCAGAGGTGGCCCTGCCTCTCAGCAGTGGACATCAGGAGTGATCTCCTCCGGAGATCATTCGGGGCAGGCCACCGGCATGTCATCAGAGGCTCCTGCAGACGCCCTGAAAGGCACCGACCTTCCTTCCAAAAGCACCCACTTCTCCGAGATCGGAAGAGCTTATCAAAGCATCGTGAGCAACGGCGTGAATTTCCAGGGGTCCTTGCAAGCGTTCATGGACAGCTTCGTCCTCAGCTCCTTGAAGAAGAGGGACATGAAGGACAAAGCCCTGTCAGATCCCTCTTCCATGAAAGCCCACGGAGCTGATGGTGGCGAGGAGAAACCCAGCGGCAGGTCCTCTCAGAGGAAGGCTGAGAAATCTCAGCACGAGCCTCTGGACTTATCTGTGCGGCCGGACGCCTCCCTCCCGGGCTCGTCGGTGACGGTGCAGGACAGCATCGCCTGGCACGGTTGCTTGTTTTGTGCTTTCACCACGTCATCCATGGAGCTGATGGCCCTCCATCTGCAGGCCAACCACCTGGGAAAAGCGAAACGCAAAGAGAATGCCGCGGGGGTGGCCATCAACTGCAAAGAGCAGGCCCGGGAGATGGGCAAGATGGCTCTGCTGCCCACAGCACAATCAAACAAGGAGATGGGCCTTTCGGGGATGATTGGCTCTCTAGACTCTGCTTCTGAGAAGATGGCCCAAGGACAGGCCAAAGAGACCCTGGGGGACCAGAAGAGTGGCCCGTGGCCCAGCCACGTGGACCCTGCCTTTTGTAACTTCCCATCAGACTTCTACAAGCAGTTTGGCGTGTACCCGGGCGTGGTGGGCTCCGGGGCCTCCAGTTCCTGCTCCAACAAGGATCCCGATGGGAAAGCCCACCCCGAAGAGGACGCCCCAATCCTGATCCCCGAAACCACAAATAAGAATGCTGCCGACGACCTCTCCGACATCGCCTCCTCCGAGGACATGGACTCCTTCAAGGGAGAAAACAACGACGAAGAGGATATCGAAACCGAGCCCGAGATGATGAGCAAGCCCCTGTCCGCCCTCAGCAAGGACAGCAACAGCGACGGTGGGGACAGCCTGCTGCCCACAGGCACCCCCCAGCCCGTCCAGGGACTAGTCTCACCTTTAGCCCAAGCGTCTGAGAAGCAGTGGCACAGCCCAGGCCTTCTTCCTGCCCAGGACCCCTCAGTGGGTCTGCCAAAGCCAGAGCGGGGGCCCCCGGGCCTGGAAAAGCCAATGAACATGCTGTCGGTCCTCAGGGCCTACAGCTCCGATGGCTTAGCAGCCTTTAACGGACTTGCAAGTAGCACAGCAAATTCTGGATGTATCAAGAGGCCAGACTTGTGTGGTAAGTTTTAGAATCCTCTTCCTTTAGTTCATTTCCCAAAACATCAGTGCTGACCTGTGCATTTTTTTTTTTAAATGAGGTAGACTGACCCATTAGCAAAAAAAAAAAAAAAAAAAAACCTAAAAAAAGAAAAAAAAAAAAAAAAAACCCAATGCTATATATGCAATGTAGACAATCATAAAAGTTGATTTCACTTCGAAGTTTCCAAACTCATCCTTTTGGGTTCTGATTTGCATTATAATGTTCTCACATGCCTGTACTGAAAGGTATGGAAAAGGGGGTGGTGTCTCACATGTGAACTCCCCTTACTTTTCATCCCTAAGTGGAGAAAGGAAGAAAAACAATTATTAAAACAAAAACAAAAAGAGACATGGTAACTTGCAAACTTTTCAGTATTTTCGACTTTTGCAAAAGATGCCTGAAGACACCTCCTTATTGCTTTGCTAAGCCAAATCTGCTTCCTTAAACTTTCCTTTAACTGACTTAGAGGATACTAAAATCATATCACACTAACCACAGTAGAGAAATAACGTGACCTCTCCAGACAGGGAGATGGTTTCGGGGTGTTCGTGATTCATCTTTAGACATACCAAATGGTAGTTACCTGACTTTGGCCTTCTGCTGTTGCCTACTGTCCGTCTGTGTGTCTTTCCCTGTCTGTTGTTCTAACAAGAAATGTACATTGTCAAGTCTGATTAGCAGTGTTGTGACTCTGTGTGTCTTGGATTTACGCCTGTCTGATCTTGTAGCAAACTGGTACTTCTTTACCTCGTTCAAGAAAATGGTTACGCCTAAAGTGGTTCTAAATTTTAAAACATAATCCTAAATTTGAAGCTTAGAGTCCAATCAAATGAAGCTTGGGGTGGTCAGGGAGGACCCATGCAATTTTCTTTGCACCCAGATGTTCATATTTGAAAAACCTGTCTCCAAAGAGAAGCTCAATGTATTATTCCCTTTGAAACCAGCCCCAAATATTCCCACTAGAGACAAATGGCCATGGTACCTTTCCATCTTTAATTTATGAATGGATTTTTTTTTTTTGTGATTTTTACTTCATGTGAGAAAGGAAAGAAGGAAATAGAAGAGAGTATTTGTGAACATCAGCATCTTAGTATTTCTTTTAGCACAAAGCAGGATTCAGGAAGCTAGACCCTGGGTTCATAATTTAAATTGATATATTTCTTTTACCCTCTCCTTCCTTAATTCACTAAGAACTGGATCAAGCAGTTGGAAATATTTTTGAATTGTCAAAAATCACTAAATGGATTTCTGACAGCTCAAAAAAATATTGACAGTTCCTTATGCTGAATGATTCAAAAGGCCCCATTAACCAGTACCCCTAGGTCTATTTTTAGTCACATGTAATTCATTACTTTTGAAGTTGTTAAAAACAATATTTAAAAGAAGAAGAAAAGGGTTTTATGCCAGTCCAAAATTTCCCCTTTTTCTTCTGGGGGAGCAACATTTCAATTTTTTGGTTTTTTTTCCATTGTTGTTCTAAGTTTATGATGGGGGTGGCTTCTTTTTTTATTGTTGTTTGGGATTTTTTTTTTTTTAAGTCTATTTTCGGTTCTTTCAACTACCTTCTAGGACCATAGTTCCTGCCAGGAATCTATGCATCAGAAAAGATCAAAACCTGGCATGTGCATAAGCTCATTATTATTTAAATGAGCTCATGTTACCCCTATTAATTTTCCCATCTTCCTATCATTGTTGAAGGAAGGCTGTCTGTGTTGAGGAAGCTTGGCCAGTGGTCCTTCTGCACCAGGGATGGTGGACGGGAGCACAGGGGAGTCTTTTCCCTCTGAGCAGCCTGTTGAGAACAGGCACACCCTCACCCTCAACCCCCAATAGCAGCTCATAACGCATCTCTGACATTTCCAGAAAATGTGCGAAAACTTTGCTTGGTCAACCTTTTAGCCACTGAGTGACAGACTCAGGGATGTCAGCCATGGACCCTCTCTCTCTTTCAAGGGAGATGAGGATCCTTGGACCAGCTAGGCTAGAAGGCTTCTTGGTTGCTTCCCCCAAAAAGGTTCATGTTCCTCTATCCCTAACTCTGGCTACAAACCGCCTGTTTGGGGAGCATCTGACTTCTGTATTCCATCGAGCCTCCTTTCTTCTGCATCCTTCTGCTAGTCTAGTTGGAAGCAGGCAGGGACAGTGCTTCTCTGTCCTTTTGCATTTGTTTGGAGTTGGGGGCCACTGTCCTGTTATCTCCAGAAGGATCCTGGCCTCGTCCAGTTCTCATTTCCCTGCCCCCACATCTGGCCTACCAGAAGTGTAGTCCTCTCATTTTCATGCTGGCTGCGGTGGCATCCTTGGACCCAGAAGGGCCAGGCATAAGTCATCCTTGCTAAGAGTTAACATCTCAGAGGAAAACTTCAATCCACTGGGTCATGAGTTTTTTCCCCCCTCAATCTAATTCACTCTTTTCGTAGCGTTGCAAGAAGTGCAAGTGACTGTTGCAAGCATCAAACCCCAAATGGCTTCACTTTGCAAGGGTGGAAATGATATTGGCATAAGGAATAAAATACTCCTAATGTTTATTCCCTCTTCTCTGCTCCACTTAAAAGTAGATATGGATTTTCAAACAGGTCCACCAGGTGGATAGCTGATCTTTCTCATGAAGCTGGGCTTAGCTAAACCAAAGAATTATTCCTGTGTTTCTCATCTCAGAGTTTGGAGTCTGATTTTTGTCTGGTTAGTAAGCTCAAGTTCCCCCTTAGATCACCCTAGAAACAGGCTTGTGGAAAGAGTCTTGTTCCTCTGTGTAAGGAAGAATGCTGTTCTCCTGGGGTGTAAAAGTGTTTGAAGAGACCATCAGTAAAAACCTTAAGTCTTGTAGACTCCCCTGGATCTCAGATCTCAGAGTCTCTCTTGCCCTAGCTGGTGGGAGAACAAACCTTCTCGCCCTAACTCTATGGGTGATTCTCTTTTAGTGGGTTGTACAAACAGGTACTTCCCTTAATTATTGCATTTCTGCTTCTTAACTTTTAAAACTTGCCCTGAATTCCTTAGTGTCAAAAACCTGGGGTCCTGGCCCATGTGCTTTTCTAACTAGAATGCATAAGAGAGAGGACAAGAAGAGGCCGCCCTAACCACTTGATTAGGGAGACTCCAGTAGCACAGGCCAATGTTGAGAATAGGAGTGAATTTTTAAAGATCTATCCATGCAGGATAGCACATTTGCATGTCGGGGACATGTGACAGATGATCCTGAGGAGGAAATTGAGCCACCTTGGATTACGCTGGAGGACATGTATTGCTGCGGTTGGAGTGGGTCAGGTCCCACTATGGATTTGATCTCGTTACATGAAATTCTCCTCGAATCAAAGTGTTAGCTTCTTGAGATGACTTCCTGGCTCCAGGCACAGCCCACACTTTTTTTTTATTCTATCAGTTCTATAACGTACAAGGGCCCTCCAGTGCCAATGGAGAACTTGAATTTGCCCTGGGTTTTGTTAGAATGGGTCTGACCTTGGTTTTGCAATCAGACAGGCTCCACATGAGTATTCAGATTGGGGGGGGGGGGCAAGGGCAGGCCAGAACAATGTGCACAACTACTGACTGGGCTGGACAGACAAGCCCCCCATGTCCAGTCTGAGAAACAGTGATGGCAGCACTGGTCAGTGGATAGCTTGGAGATCCAAGAAGACATGGAAGGCCCAGGCTTTGCCATGCGCCCAGACGATGCCGAGGCCAATCTGCAGAGCACCTGTTTCTAGCTACATAGAAAGGGTAAAGACCACGTTTCACCCCAGAGTTGGTGCATGTGGAGAACAACAGGATCACCCTTCCTCCTTCCCTTTGGAAACTGAGACAGCCAGGGTGTGAAGTTGTTGTGTTTGTTTTTCATAAGCAGGGGTTGCTCTGGGTCCTTCAGGAGCCCCCTAGGGGCAGGGTTGATGGGGGAACATTAAAATCAGATTAAGGGAAAGGCAGGGAGAAGGGCATAATCCTTTTGCCCTGAGAAGTCCTGCCCTGGAGTTACCATTACTTAGGGAAACCCAGCTGAGCACGAAGAATCTGCCCGCATGTCAGCTGTGGACATGAGGCCTATGTGCCTACGTAGTTGCTTGCTAGTGGCCCAGGAGGGAGCCAGTGGGAAGGCAAGGCCACCCACAGGAATAGTTCCAATATTTCCAACTGATTCTCAGGTGGTTGGGCAACTGGCTTCCCCAATTCAAATTATGCCTGTGACTAAGGAATAAAGGTCCTCTGGGCTTCCACAGCAGTGAAAACATTGGAACCCACCCCCAAAAGGTAGGGCCCGTTGAAACATCTTCACCTCGTGTACTCTGTAATGTGTGATGAGCTGGACCAGGATATCCAAACTGAGCTCTCTTCAAATGTGACTTTGGTCCTCCTGTGATTTCTCAACATAGGTTGTTTGAAAAGATCCACCATTTTGCCAGCTATACGTCGGCAGATATTTTCTTAAAGGACCAGTGAGTAAATATTTTAGGCTTTCAGGTCATGCGGTCCCTGTCATCATTACTCAGCTCAGACTATTGGCACAGAAGCATGCAAAGGTAGTATACAGATGAATGGGTGTGGCTTGTTCCTATAAAACTTAATGAACTAAAGTAGGGGCAGGCTAGAATTGGCCCATGGGTCTTAGTCGGCCACCTCCAGCTCTATTGTAAAGAAGGACGTGTTCCCATGGTGAAGGTGCAGAAACCTTCCTCTGCTGTTCCATTGGACAGTGAGTCCATGCAGGGAGGACCCACATCAGTAACTGCAGGGCTCCATCTATTGCCACATGACGCCAAAGAGACTTTCCAGAGACAGAGGAATTGTAGACCCAGATGGTACCTGTTTCTGGAAGGCCATATCTCTGCCTAAGCAGGAAAAACTTTCAGGAGAATCATTCCAGAGCACCCCCACCCCACCCCCATCACAGCAAGTGTGCATAAAAGTGGAAGATGATGTAGCTCTGTCTTGGCTTCCTGAAAGACTGTTTCATCATAGATGGACAGAGTGTAGGAATGGAAGACGATGGTAGACATAAAAGAGCTTGGATAAATGTTCCGCAGTTGAGTTTGCATTACAGTGCAGAGGTGAGTGTCCACCTGAGGCCGTTGTGAGGAAATGATGCCCATCTTGTAGTTGCAATTGTCCCTTGGACATCAAGCACCAATCTTACTGTCCATTGATGTTCTAGAAGCACATTTTATATCCTCATTTCCACCATGCCACACTAGCTATTTCTTGGTACATGGGGAAGTTAGCTTTGAAGGTGATTCTGGCAATTTTGTGATATCTCACCCCTATGGTTTATACCTTTCCAGATCTATGCCTGATAAAAGGCAAAGTGCTTATAGGTAGAAATAAGTCCAGCCCTCTCCATCTTTAACCAAGAAATAGTTAAGGTCTCTGATCAGTTAGAAACTTCAAGGAGAGCCATGGCTGGCGTTATGTGCAATACCATGAGAATCAAATGTGTGTATCTGATAGACTGTGATGCACTGCCTATGGCAGTTGGTGCATTTTTTTGGACTTGTAGAACAATCTAAGTTGGGCCCTGAAGTCAGGAGGTTCCCATGAACAAAGGGGATTGAGTCGGGAACATTGCACAGGAAGAGAACTACCACATTCCAGCCTGCCAAGCACGTGGGAGCCCAGGCTACATCTAAGGCCACCCAAGGGAGGGCAATTAGCCTGGGAGTGTGGACAACCTTGAGATGTCTGTTGTTGTCTCAGGTGCTGCCTTGCTTTATTTAAAGCCAGATGAGCAATTATTTTTTTTTTCCTTTTCCTCTTCTGTATGAACTGATTCTCGTATGGTTTGGCTTCAGAGTCTGTGAATGAAGCACCGTTTTGCACTCAATTTCCAATTTGATCATTTACAGGGTAGTCAGTGGACTCCATGGTCTACTCTGCTCCCAGTCCTAGTGGGTGTCCAGGGTTTGTTATTAGATTCCAGTAGGGAGGACCATTTGGTCTGCCATGAAGTCTAAAGGCAGAAACTTTTAAATTCATGCAAATCACTACTCCATTGTGCCTGCTCTGCCTCTGCCGGCTGCCTTGAAATAGCCTACAAAGCTTTCCTCTTTGACTGTGGTAGGACAAAGTACAGGTAAGGCCCCCCTAGGATCTCCTACAGCAACCAGAACCCCCAGGTAGGCACTCCTCTGCCCTCATCCAGAGCTGTGCTCCATGCACTACCATATTGGATGCAGAGGCAGCCCCTTTGGATGGCAGCCCTCTCTGAAATCTTTCGGCATTCTTCTCCTCCTCCCCATCCCTCTTTTTAAATTAAATGGGAATGCCATTGATGTGATGTCGTTTGCACTGCAGGATGACAGAACTGTTGTGTGAATACCATTGTATTTGCCAAATGGTCCACTCGTCATTTCAGAACAAACAAATGGATGGTGTCTGTAAGTCGGCAAACACTGGTGACATTTAGCCTTGTTTATGTTCCTTTCCTTTTGCTGCATATTTTTGGCTTCAGAAGCTACTGTCTGAATCAACAGTGCTTCTGAAGCAGGAGAAAATTCTGGTAGCATTCATTTTGGTTGCTGCGTCCATGTTCCCTTTGGATCGCGTGATACCTACTTCCCAGGTTCAACCCCGGGAGGGAGGAGAGAGCATCCAAGCTTTCGTTTCAAAAAACAAAAAAAGTTTATATATATATATCTCGAGCCCTCCCACCCCTTCAGTAATGACTTAAGATTGAGAGGGAAGAAGAGAGTATTGAGAGGAGAGAGTGTTGTGAGAATAGACCCTCATGTCCCTGGTGAAATACAAACTCTCCAAGGAAGCCCAAGTCACCACCATCTAGAATAGGAGCAGTCTGACCCCATTGATGTCTTACACTCTGCAGGTTCCCTGGGGTTAAGCTTTGGTGTCTATATTAGGCTACTGACCGGAAGTGATGGTTGGAACTGACGAGTATCCAGATTCAGGCCCACATGTTAGCTTTTGGAGGAATCTAGTTTTTTTTTTTTTTTTTCCTGAATTTTCAGATGTTGTATGCAAAGCCCAGATTTCAAATAAATAATAATTATCTCCTATTACTTAGCACTGATCAGCAGCACCTCTACGTCTAATTGCCAACCTGCTCTAATCATGTAGACTATTCTTGCTTTCGCCAGAGATGGAAGGACCAAATTTTATAAGTATTGCTTTATTGTCAGTATTCCATTAAACAATTAGGGGATGTGACCCTGCCCTTGCTTTCAAAATGCCTCTAGCTCAATTGGTTTCTGGATTGTTTAATGAATCTGCACGTTTTCTTGCAGGTAAGTGACACCCCCTGTCCTAGTCGGTCTATCTGGACTTGCCCTTGTCTGTTCGTGCTCCTCGGTGGTTATCTGCAGCTTGTTAATCGTGTAAAGTCAAGAGAAGAACGTATACACATATGTGTGTTGAATAAATACTTACTATTGGCATAGGTATGTGTATACACACGGCACACCAACCTACAGTATATATAGCAAAGTATCAGGGAGGCTAAAAATATTGCCCCATATGTTCCAGTATTAGTCATGGATTGCAAAGGCTTAGAATGGAAAGAAAATTCCCTCAAAGTCATAAATTCTGAGCAACAAATGCTGGTGGATTGCAGGCCCCTTCACCTGTTAAAAAAAAAAAAAGCCTGGCTGGGGGGTTCCATTCTGCCAGCTCACCTGAGCTCAAACAGGTGGGCCCCTTGATGGTTTTGTCGGCATTACCGCTTGTGTCTGATTGTCCTGTATTTTGTAACACTTTAGAAGAATACAGAAAAGTGCAGTAATTATCGTTCTCCATAGTATTTAAGCAGAAATATTGCTAGTTTAATATTGTGTCAGGTTGTCGTATTAACCAGGAACAGAAGACAGTAAAATTCCAGCAAACAGCACCTTGACATTCACAACTTAAAAAAAAAAAAAAAAACAAAAACTGGTGATTGAAGCAAAATGTGTAAACTTGTACTGGGTTATCGTGTGCTTTGGAATAGAGTATTGTTGAAGTAATTAGAAGATATATTAAGGTGTTCCTGGTAATGAAGGCATGTAAGTTATCATAATTGTAGCTTTCTGAATAAGTGTCAAACTATATCTTTAAGTGTGCTGTATGCTGAGTTACAAGTTAGGTCATTTATGAATGGAATGTAAAACAATACTAAAAATGCTTCAATAACTTATCTTGGTATTGCTAATAAAAAAAAAGCTGTGAAACATTAGTGCAGTTTTGAGTCATTATGTTAATTCACTCCACAACACCCCCCTCGACCCTTGACATTCTTCTCTCTTTTGGAAGCCTCAACAGGACATTCAGGGAATTATTGTTGCATTTCCCCCACCCATCTTAAGGGGGACCCTGTAAGTGACAATTCCTAAACATGCAAAAAGGAAAGGGACTTCCTGATGTGGGTGGGATGACTGTGGTGGGTGGGGGGAAAGTCAGAGGACACACACCCATCTCTCTGGACCCCACAACCACTCATAAGACCTGCAGATGGGGAGGCCTTGGGCACAGAGACCGCAGGCCACCTTACCCCACCCCAGATGTGGACAAGACTGCTCACAGCTAGCCTGCCGGTCAGCAAACCTTAGCAGCATTTCTTTTTCATTCTGGGAAGGGCAATTTTAATGGAAGGAAACTCAGAATTAGAGGAGTTTGGGAATCTTTTTGTTTTACTGAGATTTTTTTTTTTTTTTTTTTGGTTGTATGTATGTTCTTCGTAATGGGCTCTTGCCTGTTCTTCCCCTATCTTACCTCCTCTTGGAGAGGGATACAGAAAGGAAGGAATTTGCTTTTTGGTTGTGTTGTCCGGTTTTGTCGTCCGAGCTGGATTTTTGAGTCCTGCCATTTCAACAGTGTCTCCAAAGCTCCTTTGCTTGATTATGTTTTATAAACGTCTAAATTCCATGCATATCCCTGCTCCCTTGTCTAAGTGATCCTGTGGGGTCAGGGCAGAGAATCTGGAGCCCCAAGTCTATTACTCACTCCCCCCAAATAAATAGTATCCAACAGGGAAATACAAGTCCAGAGATGTCCATTGGAACAAACTTGGCCTTAGCAACAGGACAATTCTATTGCTTTGACTGAAACATTTTCTCCTGTATTTCTCATGAAAACTGGTTGGGCCATCCTGACCCTAAAGACCACAGAACAGCATAAAGTTTTCTCTTATTAAAAAAAAAAAAAGAGGTGACCACTGACAGATCCCAAGTCTAAGAAAGATGTGATGAGAACTCCAAATGAAAAATAGAGCTCTTTGAGGGGGTGCAGGGGACACTGGGAATTGAACCCAGAGGCACTTTATCACTGAGCCACATTTCCACCCCTTTTTATTTTAATTATTATTATTTTTCAAAATTTTCGAGACAGGGTCTTACTAAGTTGCTTAAGGGCTCTCTAAGTTGCTGAGACTGCCCTTGAACTTGCAGTCTTCCTGCCCCAGCCTCTCCAGTGGCTAGGATTATAAGCATATGCCACCTCACCTGTTGAAAATAGAACTTTAAAGAAGACTGTAGAACGTCCCAGAGTTCAGTACCCTCGACTATTCTCTGATCCCATTCAGGTGAATCTGAGAGCGCACACCGTGGGTTCCCATAGACAATGTGACTGATCCCAGAAACCCTAGCAAGGGCAAAGTGATGAGGACCTCACGTCCAGGCCCAGGTCCACATGGTCACAGTGTGCAGCTGAGTTTGCCTAAGGAGAGAGACTCCAGGAAAGTGTTCTCTTTATTTCCAGTGTCGCCCGAGTTTGGGGAACTGCCCTTATGGAAGTGGAGTGTGAAAGAGGGCACGTTCACCTGCGCCTTTGAGGGATGCCTTTGCTCCGGGTTGAGCACCTTATCCCCAGCGGTGTTCATCCTTTACAGTCACTCTGAACCCTCTCTGGAGCCTTGGGGCACACCATGGCACCTGCTGGTTTTGACAGTCAGCTAGGATGGTGCTCAGAAGGGTCCAGATGCAGTCTGAGGTGCCAGGCCCTGGAAATGGGAGGAGGGAGTACTAAAGCAAGGGAGGAGGGAAACATGGAAGGAGTGTATCACCCAGTCCCTTGTGTTGACAGCCAGGAAGACTCCCTGGAGCTGCGTATCCAGGCATCTGCTGCTCTCTCTCTTCCTTTCACGGGGCCCCAATCCCCCTAACAGAGTCTCTAAGCTGGAATACTAGGGAGCATTTCCTCTTCTAAAGCAGGGGGTATTTCCTGAGTCGCTCCCCAGTGATAACTTCTCAAATTTATAGGAGACCTCTGTGGGTTCTTATTCTCCCATTGTTATGAACCCAGCCCCAGCCTCCTCCCCACCTCCCAATCCAGCCTCCTCCCCACCTCCCAATCCCTTCCTCAGGCATGGGATCCCCTTGCCCCTGCCCGCCTCCTCATCCTCCTTCCGACTTCTGGGTAACAACTCCCTTCTCACTAGTGGAATGTTCTTGGGAACATCCCTTCTGCTTCCTGCGAGAGAGCTGAGTGGGTTTGGGCCTCCAAAATGAGACAACTTCACTTCAAAGCTCTGCATGGGAGCAATTCTGTTTCCCACTGGTTCTATTCTCCCCCTAAACTCTCACCCAACCCCATATGGGGTGATAATAAACCCCACTTGTTTGGATTTAGATTTGAGGCAAACACAAACATCACTTAGATGGTCACTGGTCTGTGGTGCATAAGAGATCCCCCCATTGTGTATGGACCCTAGTGTTTCAAGGAGGTATCTGTGACTTAAGATTCCAGAGACCAAGAAGGTCAAGGTGTTTTGCAGAGTCTTCAAATCCATTTCTTGGTTCACACATATATTTGGAAGTGCGTTTGCTTTAACGGAATTTAGATATCCTGATAGAGGGAGGTGGAATCTAAACTCTGGGACCTGATTATTGCACATGTACGGTCACTTTTTCTCAAAGAAACTTCACAGTGATTAAATTGCATCCCTAAATATGCAGCAGCACATTGGCAGGACTGTCTCTGCATGAGCAGATTCTGCCTCTTGAGCAAACAATGCGCATTTTTCAAGGTTAAAGTTGGGGAACTCTGTGCAGCTAATTTCATTAGCAAAAATATCCATTTGTGCACCCAGACATTGGCTGGCTTCATGAGGAGTTTGTCTTTCATGTTCTTTGTGGAGTTGTCCAGACACACCCATTTAATGGTAACCCACTGCTCCCAAGGTTAAGTTTCCTTTTTGAACTTCTGTTGTTGTCAAATTAACATAATATGCTCTCAATTATCCACATAAAGGGAGAAAGGCAACCAAGCAGGGAGAGCAAATTTGTGATTAATTTACCAAATTATTGCTCTTTTTATATGATGGACAAGTCACTTTTCTGTTTTTGGAGTCCAGGGTTTTGTATGTCCTGGGGGGGGGACACTGGGGCTGACCACAAGAACAGACCACTCTGAGGTATGCCATACACCTGGGGAAGAGCTGGAGGTGGATGTTTTGCTGAGAGGCAGAGCAGCCTCTGAGGGTGGTAATTAGGGGTCCACACTGTGCTGAACTCTTTTCTTGCCAAGGAGAGGAGCCATTAATCTTCTCAGTTCTCCAAGACTCCCTTGATGACATAGTTAGAATTGTCCACAAAACAGGTCTTTAGATCGGACCTGGGCACAGGTAGCTGATGTGGGAAGCAATTCCCCGAAGCATGATCAAGGACAGGGAAGGGAGAGAAAAAGAGGGTGGAAAGCCAGCCCAGGTTTGCTCACAAGAGCTTCACCACTGGGGGTAGACTGGGGATTAATTCTTCCAGGGACCTTTTAAGGTACCGTGTGGAGTTTCCCACAGAACTATTCCACCGAGCACTGTAGAAGCTGGGCTTTTTATCCACTGACTCTGCACCTCTCGTTATTTGAGGGTCACTGCAATCCACCCTGTGGCCAAGCATTTTCCTCATGGTAAAGAGAAACAGGAGGCTGTTGGCATGCCAGGTAACCAGAATGTAAAGGGCAGGGCACTGACAGTGTCCACAAGTGGGAGGGAGCCCCTCAATCAGAACATTTTCACACTTAACCTGCCTCCACTCTAGAAGGTCACAGACCTGTCCGCCCAAGCATCAGAACAAATGTGTGTATTGCGTGGTTCCTTGGTGGTGGGGTGAACTGCTGATTTTAAAGCTTGGGAAGTACACAGCCTTCCAATTAGGGGCAGGGTGAGTAGAGGCAGGATCGGAGGGTTTGCATCCTGCCTGGAGTCAGGAGACACCTAGCAACAGCCGTGCTCCAAGGGGCTTAGACAACTCACTTCTCTTCTTTGGGCACCATGTCCCTTTCAATGAAAGGAGGAGGCAGCCTGGACATCTCCCAAAGACCCTTCTAGCCCTCAAACTCTATGTCTGGTCTTCATGACCCCCTTTGAGCCTTAACTTTTCAGATGATGTTCTAGGACCCAGTCAGTCCCAGAGCTCTCATGGGCACTCACTCTAGAAGGGATACCGGAATGTGGGAGCCACACTGATATTTTCACAAACACAGGAGCTTGCAAAACTTCAGTTTGGACAAGAACACTTATTATTACGGGGTGTGGCCCATGGCAATACTTGGAGCTTATATTCCATTATAAGAAGACCACTGAAGACTTTCTCTTTTAATTCAGGGAGTTAGTCAAAATAGAAAAAAAAAAAAAAAGGAAAGCAATAGAGAAGGTCGATGAAGTTGGACATTGCAGCTTCATGGAAGTGTAAGAAGAAGCCAATTCCTTGAAATGTTTTTCTTTTTCTTTATCAACCTCTTGAGTTCACAACTGAGCTTGAGCAGATGGTTTGCACTATGATTGAGGCTTCCTCAGACACTTTACCAATCATTTAATCCAGTGGGCCTTGTTCCTGCTACCTCCACCCAACACACATGCTTAGCAATTCTCAGAAGGGGAGGAGAGAGTGACCAAGAGGCATCTCAAATGCATGGGCACAAAAACAGTTACGTTCACTTCCTTCCCTCCATGTGACCTTTACCTTCTTTCCACACAGCCTCAGGGTTCCCTTGGCCACTCCACATCACTCTCAGCTAACAAGTGCCCTAAGCTTGGGACTAGCTCCAAATGTGAACCCCTCAAGCCCTTGGCTTTTGGCTTTCCACCAAATGTCTGCCCCAGCTGTTTTTTAACTTGGTTGCCTCAGTATGGCCTTCCATAAAGTGGTACACCAGTATACCCTTAAGAGAATAAAATAAATATGAAGGACTTGGAGGTTAATAAGTCGCCCTCATTTCAAACATTTTAGGATTTCTGTTGCTGAGCAGGCCTAGGCAGAGCTCCCATGTAAACCCAGAACCTTCAGAGACCCTGCCAAGTGGGTAGAGGGTCTGGGTAGGGTATTGTGAAGCATGGGACCTCTACATTCTTGCCAATCTGTCCTCACTACCCGCAGGCCTGTGTCTGGATGCCCAGCTTGGGTCTTCTCATACCCACAGTGAACATACCTGGAGATCTATGGGGTAACCTACAGGAGGATCCAGTGATCCTATTCTTGGGATGTGCAGACACACCCCTGTTGGCTCTAGTCAAGCAGTTTGTCTTTTACCAATGGTTTAAAGGACTTAAAATTAGGAAAACAACAGCAGAAACCTCTGATCAACCAGTGAGAACAAGATTCTTGTACCAGTGTGGCTTTTGCCTTACATTAAAACTCTGGGCTTGAAGTGTCTGTCTTTTCTAAATCATACTTGGGCCAATTGTTTGATTTTAAACCGTTAGGGGAACTTTCTTGAGGCCTTTGGGGTAAATGTCCTTGCCAAGTGAGTGATGGGCCCTACCTTAAAAAAGGTTAAACACCCGAATTTCCATAATATCGGGGTTGGTTTCTGTGAAGTCCCCAGTTTTCAACAGGAGACACTGCATGAGGTGGGTGACAGCCCTCACCACACTGGAGGACACAGGGGAAAAGGACTTGTGTTTGGGGGCTGGTAGGGATGCCCTGCGGAAGTTGAGAAGAAGAAATTAGTGGGTCCCAGGACTGACGACCCCTAAAGAGATGGCCAAGGACATTTTGGGGTCTGAAAGCCTTGAAGTCCACAGGCTGGACACTGCTCCCAGTTTGTTGGGGTGACTCAGCCCCAGTGGCTTGGGATGAGGGGAAGAGAGGAGGGAAAGAGAACTATAAAGGAAGCCAGGCTGAAGAGGGTCAGAAAATGAGAGCCAAAGAAGCAAATAGAGAGAGGGGGGAGGAGAGGCATGGGGGGAGGGTCAAAGAGGATGGGGGTGGGGGAGGAGCCAACCCAGTGGAAAGAAGAGGAAGCAGCCTGGGTGTCAGGGTGTTGGTCTGGTGGGCGCCTCCTACTGGTGGGGGGCTGGGGAGCAGTGGGCTCAGTGGTTCCAGGTGAAGATGCTGGGGAGGCAGGCGCAGGGAGGGTTGGATGAGGATCCCCAGTGCAGCACCTGGTGGCCTTGGCCTGGAGCTCCAGCTGCACCCTCCTCCCTCCCCCTCTGCTCCCCAGCGCTAGTTTCAGGAGGAAATGCTGCAGCTTAATCAGAATTATTTACAAGATAATGGTCCATTGTTTGCACTAAGACAGATGTTGTCTGTGGGAACTTTGTGTTTTATGCTCTTTTCGCTGCTCTGTCTTCACTGGGTGCAGATGGGATGGAAGTAATGTGCGTTATTATTCCTAGGATTGGAAACTTGGAGGTGCCTTCGTTTCAGCGGCTGGCACTGGGCGGGCAGGGGTGGTCACTGCTGGCTGCAGGGCCAGGCAGGGGCTGTGGTCCTCCCGGCCCCTCCAAGCAGCCTGTGATTAGGAAGGTTCGTTTCCTTGAGGGGCGGGTCCATGCAATCGCCTTGTCCAGGACAGGAAGGATTCACTCTGATTAAGATGCACGCGCTATGTGTCGACTTGAGAGGTCACCACTGACATCTCAAATGAGGGTGGCCATCTGGTCCTCTTCTTGCCAAAGGGAAAGAGCAACCCTTCTGAGGTGGGGGCTGTGTGGCTTCCTTTCTCTCTTCCTCTCTCTCTTTTTTTAACTTACTAGAGGGCTTCCTCTGACTCTTCTCGGGGTCACTGGGGGAGCCAGATCCGGGCTTCAACTCCTTCCCTCCTTCTTCGAGGGTAGTGTTGGCCAAATGAATGCCTGTCCCATGGACTGGCCCAGGGAGGGAACTTTGACAAGAGGAGCAAAGATGAGGTGGGGTGGGAGGACTCACCCTGATACCAAACCTGCTGGTGACCTAGCTCTGGAGGCAGCAGGGCCACCCTAGTACTGGCCCATCTTGGTGCACAGTCCTGGAAGTCAGCAGGTCCTCCAGCCCTTTTAGGTTCCCAGCCACCCCTGCATTACCAAACTCATCTCATCGGTGACCAGACCCATTTTATAAGTGAGAAAATAGAGTCCAAGAGAAGTTAGGTGACTCATATCCAGTGATTTTTCTACTTTGTGGAAAATTCTCCCCAATCTTCAAGTCATGATCTTCTTATCGTAGGGGACCTAGCTGAACCTCAACTTAGGGGCACATGAGGCCTCAGGATAACTGCTCTGCAGAGTCAGGGAGAAGACTTTTTGGCTGCCAAGCACCAGGGCTGGCAATAGCATAGGCTCAATAGACAATGGAAATTGATATTGAAAACTATGTGATACCACTTGTCGGGTATATTGCATTTTCAATATCAGGTTCTTACTAAGAGCAAACAAACAAAAATAAAAGTCACAAAATATTACAGATGTGCAAACCAAGATGTGGTGGAAAAGAGTCATTTTCATGGCGGTGAAGTGGAATCAGGCTTCATCTGGACTGCAGAGGGAAAACCTCAGACATGGCTCCTAATGCCCTTGTCCCACACCCTGGGGGCCTGTGAGATGTGACCCAGAAATCTTAGAACCCAGAGGTTTTGTTCCATTCAAAAAATCAGCTAGTTGGCTTATCTTGGCTTGGTGAATATTGCTGTTCCTCCATAATCACCCTATGCCCAAGGAATGGCCCCAGCAGCCTTAGCAGCAGGATCTGATCATCTGAATTATCCTTCTCACCTTCCCAGATTATTTAAAAATAATAAGTACTTACTGTGAGCTAGGGTCAGGACCAATTCTCAGTCCCATATAGATGATAATGCAAACAATATACTTTCCTTTCATTCTCATATAAATCCCATGAAGTAAGAGTGATGACATTATTTTTGCTTTGGATGTGAGGATATGGAGGCCCAGGGATGCTCTTTGCCCTACCCAAGATCACCAGCAAATAAATGAGGAAGCTGAGATTCAAAGCTGGGTGGTGGAAACCTCTGACCGTTCATTTGGTGCCCCTGTCCCTTGCTGTTACTCTCCTGTGCCTTTATTACTCATTGGAGATGCATGGAAAATTAACCAACCAACCAACAACAAGTAAATAAAAATAGCCAACTCTTGCCAACCTGTAACTCCGGGTCCCAGAAGAGGATGGGGCAATTCAAAGCAGAAATTTCAATTGCAAACAGGTTGTGATTCAGATGGTCCTAGACTGCCCATGTGACCTCAGTGCCCTCCTCACTGCTCCAAAAATGATAAAAGACACATTCATAGCCCCGAGAGTCCTTCCATTTTGCAGGATGCAAATCATTTATTCTTAGAACTATATATATATATATATATATATATTCTTAGAACTATATATATATTTCAGTTATGTCTCAGCCTCAGGTAAACAAAATAAAACAAAACAAAACATAACAAAATAAAATGCCTGCCGCCTGCCCCCACTTCCCTCAGAGCAGCCAGAGGGCCTCAGGAAACCTGACCTCTCACCTTGCAATTGTTCCCCGGGGTCCAGGTCGCAGGAGTTGCAGGAGTGGAGAGTGGGTGGCCCAGGGCACCAGCGAGCCCTGCTGGCCAGGGCTGCTGCAGGCCCAGCCCCCAACCGCGACAGCGGCAGAGGTCAAACTGGGATAATATTTATCAACCTTATTCTCATGGTGTCAAGCTCTGCCCCAAACCCAGTGTCACTGGAGATCCCAGATTATGTCTTTTAAGGTCCCACAGAGCCGCTTCACATGTGACCAATTACCTCTGTCAAGCAGGGGAAGGAGGTCCCCCTCGGTGGGTGGGATCTGAACTTGAGCTTCCCGAGGTCGGTGGCTGGGATCCTAGGCCTTTGAGCCTGTCACTCCCCTATAGCCAGACCTTTTCTGTTAAAACTGTTTAAATTACAAACCAGTAATAAAAGGATCATATGTGTTTCCCACCGAACAGGTTCTTTAGGGCTATTATGATAATTAAAAACATATGGTGCCTGTGCTAGTCAGAGAGAAACCGCAGATGTACAAATTAGGTATTATAGAAGGGTTTTCTGCTTTTGCCCTTTTAAAAACGTCAAGCCAGAGAAGTTTAAAGAGATAAAATGGCACTTGTGCAGATAGTAGGTAGCATTTTTGGTTTTAAAAATCATTAAATATATAAACCCCCTTTTTTTAGACTTAATAGGAATAAACAGCTCCTGATATGAGCAGAGGGGGAAGAGGCATCAGGGCTGGGAGTTCATGGGCGGGGGCGAGGGGGGGCGCAACATTTTCCACCTAACGAGATCTTAGATACCATGTAATCTTTTGCATTTTTTATGACGTTGTTCCGCACAAAGAGGATTATATTTATTAAATATTGAATTATATTAAAATGGAATTGATGAGAGCAAGGATGAGGATTTCTTTACATTCAACTTTTTACTTGTTAAAAGGCAAAGATGCAAGTATCGATTAGTCTAGAAATAGTCATTTGTTTTAATTTAAAATATGCAATTGATTTTGAGAAGGTGATAAATACTGTTAATAATAATAAAAAAAAATCAGGAGGATTTCCAGGGCTCCCCATCAATGGCTTTCCAAGGCAGACGTACAGGGCTGGTTCAGTTGTGCTGAGCTGGACATATCGAAAAAGATGTCGCCTGGCTGGCTACATTCAGCTGGGCTCTGGGCAGCTGAGAGGACTGGTCCTCAGTCCTGACACACCAGGGCCTTCGTTAAGCCTGCAAGGACTTGGGACTTTGCCACTGCAAGTCTGCTACAGGAAACCAATAGGACTACTTTACAGAGGAAGTGGTGGAGGCTCAGGTCACAGGAACATGTCACCTGCCCCCTTGCTCTACCTCCTTTCTCTCCAGGAAAACATTTTCAGGTCTTTCCTGAGACAATTCACCCAGAACTGGGAGGTCAGCACCCGGTCCTAGATGAGAGGCCATGGTAGCTAGCTAAGGAAGTGAAGTAGGAAGGCAAATGTCCAGCCAATAGGAACACAGGAGCAGGGGGGGGGCGTACCGCTGACCTAGAAGGCAGACCACTGGAGCACTCAGATAAGGAGAATTTCTGGAAGCCTGGTGGATAACTGTTGACATTCCTAAAACTGAGTACAGATAAGTTTTCTTCAATATATTTTTGTGTTCAGGTATTTGTTATGTTACACATTTTTTGAAGACTCTAGTGAGGGTAAAAGACCCTATAACCAGAAAGTAGACTTTTTAGGTCATCCTAGCTAAAGAGAGTCTGAGATACTCAGGGAAAGTGTCCTTTGAGATAGACTCCATGGACACAGCCTTGCTGGGGTCTTTAGTTCTCTCTTCCTTCTCGATCACCAAGAGTTTTCAGATGGCACAAAAAGTCTGTCATCCTCTAGTGCCCTTTCTTTTGGGGTACTTTGGCCAGACCTACTCTACTGTATAGCTTTGCTTCTGGTTTGGCTGGGTAGCCAACCTTCTAAGAGAGCTTGAGATGAGATCGGAGTGAGAGGAGGCTTCTGGAACCTTCTATCTACAGCTCAACAAACAGCTCAGAGGACTACATACAGCAGGGGTTCTCAACAGGGGGCAATTTTCTTCCCCAGGGGACATCTAGCACTGTCTGGAGGGGCACTGGGCAGTGCTATTGGCTTCCAATGTGTAGGGACCAGGGGTGTTACCAGTGCACTGATTACCTAATGCAAAGACCACCCAGGCCCAAGTGTGGATCATGCCAAGGCTGAGAAATCCCAATGCTCAGTAGTAGAACTAGCTTTCCCGTGAGAGTGAAATTCCATGTTGGACAAATGATGTCCAGGCAAGTGACCAGGCTTGTCCTCCAGTTTCATGTCATTCCATGGGCTCCCTAGACACTCCCCTCCCTCCCAATCCTGTCACCTTTGGATCTCAACCCTCCATGTAAAATTTTCAGGAAACTCTGTGACCGTTTTTGGAGGCAGAAACTTTTAGCTGAGCACCGGAGCACATCCCTCCCAGCTCAGAGCAGCAAGTGAGGGTGGGGGGGGGGTGGCGAGGGTGGCTCTGCAGGAGCCCAGAGCCAGCCTTTTCTTCTCCCCTGAGTGATAGCAAGCCCGCGACGTTCTTGTGCACGTAGGTATTACCACTTTAACTTTTACTGAGGTAAAATAACACCTTGTCACTCAGCGCAAGTACCAATCACAAAATGAATTAATTGTAATAACTGTTGTCAACAGAACAAAGGACTTGTTGCTTTCCTAAGCGGATTTCAGCGCCACTGAGAACTATATACAAACGTTCCCATTGGGCAGGCTGGCGGAAGCCAGTCAGAACATAATTGTATCTGTCTATCTCTTTACTTTGTTTTTAAGGGCGAAGGAATCGAGTTAAAAACCTATGTTTTAAACATATCAATAAATATACCCCTCTTTGTGTTCGTGACGTCTCCTCAAAAAAACATGGAGTCTTTAATAAATTGGCCATGAAAATAGCATTTGCGGCTGATGGTCCCAAATAAGGGCCAGCTGTAGAGGCTGCCTGTTGACTCTAAGTCATGAAGGGAATTATGCCCAATTACCCTCCCATAAAACACCCTCTCATTTCTGGGAGTTATCAAAACACATCCTGCGGACAAGCGGTCAGCTGTCCCCCTGCTCCTCAAAGGAGTGCAAGTGGTTTTCACGCTGGGCCCGCCGCATGCCTAACTGCTTCTACGATGTTCCAGGCAGACGTTTTTTGCAGCCAGACTCTTTTAACAGTTGCATTTTTCCATTTTTTCCCCCCTCTCATTTTTATATCTTAGCATGCTTCCCTCTTTAAGAAACCCTGTAGACACTCTCCTAAGAAAAAGAGTCGCTCCTGAGAGAGGGAGTGGGCAGAAGGGCCTGGGGACTGTGTCCCTAGGAAGTCCAGTCCAAGCTGAACCCCCAGTCAGGTCATTCTGTGCGAGGGAGTGTGTCTTTCTGGCAGTTGAGAGTGATCAAGTAGTTGAGGGTGTCCTGACTTTGAGGGTCTGCTTTGATGAGGTCAAAAAAACAACTCCTTGGTAGGTGTGTCCCTGGTGAAGGGTGAAGATGGCCACACCCTGTTCAGGGAAGATCATGAATGATGGTGTCCACTATGATAAAGTGTAAAAGGCAACTTGGGAAGAGTGTCCCCCTTGCAGTAACACAGCCATCCTCAGCAAAAAAAAAAAAAAAAAAAAAAAAAAAAAAGAGGAAATAGCTTTGAAGACTCAGATGGATGGAATGCCTGTCTCTGGTGCACGTGACCTTCTTGGTGCTGGCCTGGTACTGCTCTCATCTTTTCCATGCCTACCTCCTCCCTCAGCTTCTCCATGCCCTCTGGTCAGTGTGACACCAATATCTGGCTTCATCCCAGAGTCCTAAGCCTGTACTATCAGATGTATGAGTGTCCCCCACAGCCCCTCTGACAACCCAGCAGAAAGCCTGATCTACTGTTCTAATTCAGTGAGTCCTACCATGAATCAGTCCTCCATAATGAAATGAAAGATTCTTAGACTCTCAGAGATAGCAGTGATCTTAGAGGTCATCTCCAGTAGGCAGATCAGGAAGAAGACTTGAACTTGGTCCTAGAACCAAAGATATGTCCAAGGATGGGTGCTGTTTTCCAGGTCCAAGCTGGTCTCTCTTAAGTGGCCATCACTCTGCCTTCTGGGGGGGCAGTTTCTTCTTGGTGGATCTGTACCCAAGCAAGAGAGGTGTTCTCAATGGTTTTTACCTACAGCTTTGGGGCATCTGTTACTGCAGGGGAACAGAAGCGAGAGTAAGAGTTAGCCCTGGCTCAAATGGGCTATGCGTTTGGATTTGCAGTCATCCCTGGCTAGCATCAGGAACAACTTGCAAAAAAAAAAAAAAAAAAAAAAAAAAAACTGAGAGAAACTCTTCTATGAAAAAAATAAATTTATCTCCTGAGGCTATTCGTCTCTGTATGAAGGAATCAGGCTGATCCTTGCACACGCCTGGGAGAGGGGAATCGGGGACTGTTGTTCACACTAGGATTGCAGACCCCAGTCCTAAGAGCAGATCATGCCATGGGAGCACAAGGAGGGAAGCACTGTGGGTTGTGTAGAAAGGAGGTACGAGGAGCAGATCTTAGGGTGAGTGGAGGGCCACTCTGAAGAGACCGATGGTGTTCATTGCCTCCAACTTCTGGCCTCACCTCTCCACCAGCTTTCTTCCAGGATAAAAAAAAAAAAAAAAAAAAGAAGGCATTTTCTCCAAAGCTTTTAGGAAGGAGACTATTCGGTCCCAGGGGATGAGTGTGGTTATCTGTTCATTTATTTAGCACGTATTGAATTGTTCCAGGATTGGGAGATGGTTACCAACAAACCAGTCCAGGTCATACCTTCATGGGTCTTAGGTTCTGTGGGGGACACTGATAATAAGTAAATGCCTGATATAGATTCAGCTTGTGGGAAGTGATAGGAAGGTGGGGAAGGTGGAGAAAGGCTAGAAAGGAACATGAGAAGGTCAGGAGTGTAGACCCAGATGTTCAGGGAGGGTCAGGGGAGGGACCATTGGAGAGAGACCTAAGTGATGACAAGGAGCCAGTCAGACAGAGATTTGGGGCATATCTCCAGGAGAGCAGGTGGCCAGATAAAGACCCCGAGACAGGAAAGGAAGGGAACATGGAGAGCTTCTGAGGGACCCGTGGCTCACTGCATGCATGACCAGTGTTTCCTAAGACTTTCCCAGGTATCCTGTTTCATTTGAGTTTCTCCATGGTTCTCAGAGGTAAGCAGGGCTGGAAGCAGAGCTATTTGCCCATTTTACACATGGTGAAATTGAAGCTCTAAGAGAAAATAATGACCTGCATTTTTTTTAGTTAGTGTCAGTGCAAAGAACAGTTAGATGCCCACCTGACTCCCAACACTGGGCTGTTTTTTAGTGTCTTGGGGCACCTCTACCTATTCCAGGACGTGAGGGCTTCCCCTAAGTCCGAATAGCCACACTGAAGCATGACTGGTTCTAGGAGAGGCACCGAGATGGAAATCTTTGTACACTAACCCCATTCCAGAGTGGGAAGAGATGCAGAGACTAAGAGAATCAGTCCTGTGATCTTGGGCAAGGCATCCTGAGAAACATTGGCATTTTCAATGCTTGCGTGATGGGGGTCCCTCATCTCCACAGACTGAGACTGCCCACGACAGAGTCCATTCTTTGAATGATGACCTACTCAGTGTTCCTTTTAGGTATCAATAGATAGAGAGCTGGAGCCAGTCAAGAATCTTGATGGCCATATCCAACAGAGTCACCTGGAATATATGGGCCAATCCCTTGGCAATCAGAGTTTCCTTGGAGAAAGGTAGATGGACTCCCACTAATGACAGCTCCTCAGACCAGCCTGTGGCTGTGAAGTCTCTTCCAGGATAAAAAAACCTTGGTCAGCCTCAGGTTCCGCTGCTCTCCTGCACCTCCCAGCCTGGTGGACAAAATGGTAGACGCTCTCACTCTGGGGCACAGTGGGCACCATTGCCAAGACTGGCAGCTCCATTCTCTTTTCAGGATCTCTGTTCCTGTCTGTGCAGACTGCTTTCAAATGAATAGCTATTTCTGGATCTTTTTTTCAGTGTTTCTTTTCCCAGCTGGTAGTTGTTATTTGCATAGCACGCCATTCTGGCCTCCGTGGGAGGCAGGGGCTAGCCCACCTTTCATATTAGCTGCCGCAGTATCTGTTTCCTTATATTGAAAGGTAAAATTAGGAACTATAGCAACCTTAAAACACCCTATCTGCTCTCAAATTGAGAAGGAAAATGGAAGAGCTGCTTTTTTTTTTCCCTCTCTCTAGAAATATTTATAACATTCTCCATACATAAGGGTGGATTTGCAATGGGGCCAGAGGATCAGGGTAAATATGAACTCAAACTGGAAGAAGAGACTGTTTGAGGCAAGGGGCAAGGCTCCCTGGTGGATTCCTCTACAGAGAAGGGTCCAGATGTGTGACTCCCAAGCCACCTGACTCTCACCACTAAGCTGCATCTTTCCTGGGTAAGGTGGCCTATAGGTGTCTTTAGAGAGTGCTCAACAAGTGCCAAAGTTTGGTCCCAATAGCAGTGACCTTCACTCCTTCCCAAGGCCAAGCCAAGACAATGTGCTTAAATAGAAAGAGGATGATTCAGGTTACAAAGGCACCACTAGAGAATTCTGGTTTCCATTAGATCCAGAATACCTCCTCTGTGGGACTTGCACGGAATTAGGTAATTCAGTTTAAAGACCCTTTGGTGCCGTGCAATAGAACAGAGTGTAGTCTTCACTTTATCCTGATGATGATGATGGTGGTGGTGGTGATGATGATGTGCTTGTGTATTTACGTTATAAAATAAAATATTTTTAAATCAATGGGATTTTTCTCTCTGACTTCTGCTGAATCCTACTGGACTGATTTTATAGGTGAGAACTATAGTGTGATTTGAACCTAGTCAAGCTCAGAACTTCATTGAAAAGTGGTGGAAGGAAAGCTGGCAGCTGTGTGTTGTCATCTGGGTGTGACCTTACATAGACATGTCTACACTGGCTCAGGTCTATACCGGCTTTCCTCTGCTTACTCAACCTCTACCTCTGTTCGGGGGGTTACCGAGCTTACAGGAATCCAAGTCAGGGATTGGATTCTGCAGCTTGGCTTACTCACTCACTCATTCATTCATTTATTCATGATGTCATTCAGCAAATATTCATTGCACATTTCTCCTATGCCCAGAACTTTCTTATCATTAGGACACAAGAGAGCGAGACAGCTATAACCCGAACTCTGGGAAGCTCTGTTCCCAGGGCTCATCCCCCTTCCAGCAGCTCTTCCAACAGGATAAGGCTTCATTGGCCTGGCTTATCCACCCCTCCCATGGACGGTTCAGTCAGTGATGACTGGCCCTCCACATCCAGTCCCCCAGATGGTCCTGTGGGCCCAGATAGATGCCAAGAGAAAGGAGAGCAAGGAAGTGGTGAAGTGGTGACATCTCCCTGTGCTTGCTTAGTTAGCAAATGCTGAGTGCTCCAGAGTGCCAGGCCCTTTTCTAGGCACTGGACATCTGGGAGGTTGAGAAAAGGGACAAAAAACCTTCCCTACCTTCAGGGAGCTCCTGATCTGGGAGAAAGAGTTGGACAACAGACAAATGAAAAAGCAGGAAGGTTGGGGGGAGACGAGGATAGAGGAAAGTGAGGCAAGCAAGGAATTCAGGGAGTGCAGGGGCAGAGACGGCCGCTCTACAAGGGGTAGACAGAGATGAGGTCTGAGAGGTGACATCCAGGCAAAGATTCAAAGGAGGCCAGTGAGTTAGCAGGAGCACATCCCAGATGGGGGGACGGCAAGGACCTAAAGCTTGTGCAGCTGGAGGAACACTGAAGAGAGTGCATGAAGAGCAAGGGAGGAGCCCTGGAGGTGGCGTAGGGCTTGTAGGACACCCCCAGGACTCTAGCCATGACCTTTGCAGGTGAGGGTTCCACAAGCCCGTGCCCAGAAGAGCTCTGCACCTGGTGCAATGCTCTACTGCCCAGTCTTGACATCCTGAATCATGTCTGACAGGCACCCAGAAGTCTGCATTGTGTTTGAACCACGCCCACAAATCATACAGCAGTCTTGACCCTGGCTTTTCTACCAGGGAGATGAGAAGCCTCTGGAAGGGAGGAGAAGTGTCCAGACATGATCTGGACTGTGCTGCCTGATGGAGGTAGGGGCCCAAACTGGGAAGGTGGGAGTCCAAGCGGGAAGCTGCTATT
>NC_138200.1:21654291-21881791 GCF_964194105.1 Spermophilus citellus | reverse complement strand
GCATGCGCCACGTGCAAGTTGGTTCTTGAGAAGGGGTTTAGTTTATCATTTATTAGACTCTGCAGTTTGTCAAAAGAGGATTACCCAGGTTCTGGACTATCTCGGTTTATGCCTTGATGCACCACTTAAGAGCACAAGCTTGGACATCGACTGGAATTGAGATTTGGGTCCATTTCTGCCACTTGTAGCTATGTGACCATGGTTGGGTTGTTTACTGTTAACTTGGCTGAGTTTCAGATGCTTTGGAGGGATCATCTCACAGAACTTCCCCAACCTACAATGGGTGATATCTTGACGAAGATAGAGTTAGTTAAAAAAAAATGCACTTACTGTATACCTAATCTGCCACCATTTCTTAGCCTCACATAGCTTAAGTGTGCTTGGAACCCCTACATTCACCTACATTTGTGCAAAACCATATAATGCAAAGCTGCTTTTATGGTAGAGTGTAGAATAGCTCATGTAATTTATTGCATGTTGTGGCAACACAGCACACTGTATGGTTTTGGGTGATGTCCTTTGTGATCACATGACTGATTGGGAGTTGTGACTCACTGCTGTTGCCTGGCATCTTGAAAGGACATCATCTTAAGTACTAGTCATGGACAAGAACAAAATTCAAAATTTAAATTTATGGTTTCTACTAGATGTGTAGTACTTTTGCATCACTGTATAGTTGAAAAAATCCTAAGTCAAATAATCGTTAAGTTGGGGACCATCTGTAGTAAGGATCTGACTTGACTAAGTATGATTATGCCTGTGAATGGTTTAGCCCTGTTTCTGACACTTAGTTATTTATTATTGGGTGTGAATTGCTGGCTATAGGGTTGTGGGGGTAATAATAGCTGTTGTTTTGACCAAATTCAGAAAATCGCTAGCTAAGTTCCTTCCTTATGCAAAAGATTTTAGAGAGATAAAATAAGTGATTTATCCTTGATTGAATGACTAATAAGTATGCTTTTTCCACTACAGGTGTAGCAGTTAGCTACTGCTGTGTAACAAATTATCCTATAACTTAGTAAACAATGGCAATTTATGTTTTCTCACAGGTCTTTGAGTCAGCTGGTCCTGGCTAGGCTCAACTGATTTTAACTGGACTAACTCATGCTTCTGTCAGTTATTAGAAGACTGGTTGGGGGCTAACTGGTCTAGAATGGTTTTGGCTGGGACTATGTCTTGGTGTACCATGCATTTTCTCACTCTCCAGCAGAACAGCCTGGGCTAGTTCTCATGCCAGAGACTCTTCCAAGAGAGCAAGTAGAAATATACAAACACTTTTACATGATTCTGCTTATATGGTTAACTATTGTCCCACTGGTCAAAGTTACACAGGTAGGCCCAGATTCAGCATGACAGGAGACTAGCAAAGGGCATGAATGAAGAGAAGCATGAAAACGGTAGCCCCAAGCATAATCAATCTCTTTCCATTCCCAAGTTCCTGAGGGGCCCGTCAAGCAGTAGGAACAGCAGTGTAGACAGGTCGGGATCAAATGCTTTACAGGTTATTTTAATTCCTTCAATCTCAGGGCTCCTCTATGATGAGATGCTCCCTTAGGCTTTTCGGATGCATTCTGAGGTCCTTCCTGCAGTTGCCTGCTTTGATACCACTGGGTCCCCTCTCTGCTGGTAGGCTCTCTTTTAAAAGGCTGTCTTGAAAGGATTTGCAGCTTCTTGACAGACTCAGGCTGCTCCAGTCCCAAAGGTGTGTGGCTGGGATCCCATGATGCCACTTGCTGAGTGTGAAAATCCCCGCCCTTCCTCTTCCTCTTGTTCCTTGTTGACCTTTTTCTCTTTCCTCTCTTCCATCTTGCCCTAAGGACTGTCTCTCACCCAGGGCTCCTGGGACAGACCATGCATTCCAGACCCCCTGAGCGCCGCTGTCTACAGAGAGCAGCTGGCTGAGGAGCCCTTCCCTGCTGTACCCCTCTCTGAGCTCTGACGCCCCCTTGTGCTGTCTGGGTTTGCACTGCAGTAAAGGACCAGCACTAAAGACACCTAGAGTCTATACAACAGGTCCCTGGAATGGGCCTCCTGTCCCTGTTGGATAGGAACTGACGTCTTTCAGGGCATCAGAAATCTGACCCCGGGAAGTGTGGGTCTCCTTAGGGCAGCTGTGGGCAGATGCCTGAGAGGCAGCAGGGAGCAAGGCACACTCTATTTATGGAGCAGGGTACCATGTGAGCCTGTGGGCAAGGGAGGCGGGAATGGGAACATTCTTCTCCAAAGGAGAACTGGGTGAGCCCAGGAGCCACTGATAGATGCTCTGGCAGGGAAGTAGCCATCATCAAAGCCCTCCAAGTTCAGATTACTATGACTCTGCAGGGACTTTCAGAAAAAAAATGAGGACTTAAGAGAATCCTTGCTTATCCCCAAACCCCAGGAGGCTTTTGTGTCTTTTCCTTTGTCCACCAAGGGCATTTTTCTCACCTGGGTATCCACCAGGGTAGACAGGGCAAGCCCAATTCCTGACTGCTTGAAACCCTTCCTACTGAGTAACCCCACAAATACCTGCCCACAACCCTGAAGGTTGTGTGGGGGCGGGGCAGGGCAGAGGCTGTGTCCACAGGAAGGGAGCAACTGGTGCCGCAGGTTTGGCCCGACATTTTCCAAGATCTGTATGAGCCCATTAGACCCCATTTAACGTATAAATAGTTTGCCAGAAGAATTTAGTATTAAATTCTGGAATTATAAGCATTAACAACTTTCTTTATTTAGAAGCCCACAAATTCAGGATTCCACTTGAACCTAGAGAACTTGGCCTTAGAAAACCCACCATAGGAATACAAGAGCTTTTTTAGGAAAAGAAGCAATAACCAACTGATAAGTTCAAACTAACTCCCCCTGCCTGGATATTCATCATGAACTTATAGTCGTTGGCTATAGTAGAAGATTTTTCTTTGAGGCTCAGAAACAATTTTTTCTTTAATGAAATTTTTTTTGGGGGGCGAGGTACTAGGGATTGAACTCAGTGGTACTTAACCACTGAACCACATCCCCAGCCCTATTTTGTATTTTACATAGAGACAGGATCTAACTGAGTTGCTTAGCGCCTTGCTTTTGTTGAGGCTGGCTTTGAACTCCTGCCTCAGCCTTGTAGCCGCTGGGATTACAGCGGTGCGCCACTGTGCCTGGCTAGAAATGATTTTTTTTCTTGAAAGAGGAAGAGTGGCCAAGATCAGATGATGGCTGCATTCCTCCCGAGGAGGACTTTCAGAACCTCTTCTGGCTGGAAACGGGATGATAAAGGAATGAAGAAGTTGTGTCCCAGAACAGGTGCCCAAGAATCCAAGGCAGTTGGATGTCACAGGATTCCAAGTGGAATTCTCTAAGGGACCAAACTGAGATTAGAAAGAGGACAAGGGTCTTACCATGAATGAAGCAGCTTTTAGCTATGTTCCTGGTAGGGAAAAACTCTCTTTTGCTTCCAGAAACTTTGGCCAGTAGCTGAAAAGCCACAGCATCTGTTAGTGCAGGGAAACATTCAGAGTGGGCAGCTCATCCCCCAAAATAAAAGGGAGGGAGCCCAAGCTGTCTGGGACACCTGCTGCCCAGGGGTCATGATCAGGAGGAGATGCTGCTGCTAAACTATCGAAAGCAACAGAAACACACTGCAGTTTCCCTGGTTACTGTGGCTGATGATCGGAGTTCTCTTACCAGTTCCTTCTTTGACTGACCTTGGGAAAGCCTCCAACTCTATCAGGTTCTCTGTTTGTGACATGAAAGGGGGTGGCACTATGGCATCCTCGTGGCCTCAGAAGCATTATTAGTCACAGGACCTGTTGGGAGGAGACCCCAGTCACTGAGCAGCGTTGCTAAGGCAGAAGCGGGAGTCTCAGGAGGGGGTTCCCTAGCAAGGTGGGGTCATGCTAAGGGATGGTTTAGGGAGAAGGGGACTCGGCACCCTTTGGCCCTTTCTGGGATAGTCTGACTTCCCCCAGAGGACTCCAGTAGAGGACTCCTCACAGCTGCAGTGCTGGGAGGGAGGCTTTTGAGATGAGGAGAGTTCATAAGCAAGGCCAAGGGGGCCCGCAGATGCTGTCCCTTATTTGCAGAAGGGCTTCCTCAGAATCCGGCAGGGGCATGGTTGTGGGGTGTGTGTGTGTGTGTGTGTGTGTGTGTGTGTGTGTGTGTGTATGGTACACTGCTGCAACCCAGCCCAGACCCTCAGGGGCACTCCACACCTGGGGCTTGCTCAAGACAGTGGATGCACACTTCCAAATTGGGGCGCTGGCCAGGGCTGGTCCCCAAGGCTGGGCTCTGGCATGCAGAGCTCACCCTACTGCAAGCAGCTAGCAGCAGGCGGAGGGGCTTTCTCTCCACTGCTCCTTGAGGGACTTGGGCAGATAATGCCACTTAGCTTCTGTGTTATTTACACTCTCAAATCCCCTGGCAGCAGGAGGATAAGGGATCAGTGGTAAGAAAGCTGTTGGTGAAGGTGCTGTGTGTTTAGTCTGGGTGTAGTGAAAATGTGGTTCCCCCGACGGCCCAGCCATTGCGATTTCTCTCCCTGCAGTGTAACATTACTCCTGGTTAAATAGAAGTGTGTGTGAATATCTCTACATGTGGATATATATCTATGCAAAGCACCATTCAGAGTATTCAAAGATACTAGAGACTTAGCCCCGGATGCTCTCTCGCTCCTCTCAGCCAATCCACACCCAACCTTCAGAATGAACTCTTTTTCAGTTCTCTAAAAAGCCTTCCAAAAACCCTACAGGTTTCTGCCCTGTTAACCTCCTCATAAATTCTCAAATCTGCACCTTGCAGAACTTGTATCTTTGTTTGTATATTTTTTTCACCTTGCCGTCTGCTGTTGAGTCCACCTTTTCTCTCAGATCATAACTACTCAAAGACACAGTCTTAGACACATTGAGAATGCCCAAGAAATATGCTGAAATCATTTGTACGTGGCAATCCTGGCTTAATGGGAACTTAAAGCAGTGCTTTGTGTAATAGCCTCTTGGAGGGATCGGGAATCATCATGTCAGCATCAGTCACTGTATTGTTAGTTGAGCACACAGTAGGCCCTCAAGAAAGTATAGAATAATAAATAAAATGATGAATGAATGGATGGAAGTGTTCATGAGTTTGGCTTGACAAGCTTGGCTATTGATGGAGACACAAGAACTGTAGTTTTGACTCTTGTGATCTAGAGATCATTGGGAGTGTTGGTTGGAAATTTAGGAAGCAGTCCTCTCACAGAAACTGTCCTTTGGCTCAGGGTGGGATGCTAAGGTGTGGGGTTACCAAGCCTTTTGTGTGTTGAGTCAAAACAGTCATCTGGAGCCTTAAGCCCTCTTCCAAGCAGTCTTCACTGCTTCTGTGACACACATTCCTTTCTCATGTCACCTCTGCACTCTCCTCTCTTTCCTGAGATGCATCCCACTTGGGGTGCCTCCCTCCTCAACCACACCCATTATTCAAGGCCCATCAGGCCTCACAGCCTTTCCTGTAACTCTAGGTAACAAGAGCCTTTCTCCCACTTGATGACCATAAGAACGTTCTCTCATTTGTCTGCAAAACAGATTGACATTGGAAACATCAACTTCAGTATTTGTCATACTGAAGTGGAAAGTGCTTGACCTAAATTCTTCATTTATTCAAGAAATATACATTAAGATTCTATATATCAGTCAGACAAAAATCCCCTACCCCTTACACACCCCCTCAGAATAACCACAGACCTCCTGGAGCTTCCACTTAGAAACCCAGATCTAGCACTGAACAGCAATGTGTCTTGGGGTGGGTTGTAAGATCTAAGATTGTGTTTTATCATCCAGAACCACCTCTGTCTCCAGGGTTTTCATAAGGGAAAAAAATGAAACTCACATGCACTGGGTCCAGGACTGTGTCCTAGTCCAGGACACCTGAGTGCCCTCTGCTTCTCCTTGTTCTGTCCCTGGATGGAGGAGGTTCTGGCAGGTAACTTAAGGCTGTATCAAGAAGGGAACGCCATAATTGGGAACCGGCATAGACTAGTTGGCAAGAACATCTTACCTGCATGTTCTATTGAGTGTCCACAATCATGTGGGAGCTTCCCAGCTCCTAAGTCTCACCTTCTGTAGAGGAACACCACCAAAACTCAGAGCCAAATGGACCAATGTAGCTGGAAGAGGAATTGGTGGAAAAGCACCTTTGAAAACCAACCTGGTAAACTGTGTGCTTTCCTTTCTTCCTCATTTTCTTCTTTCCTTTCTCCTTCTGGCACTTGGAATCATTTCCAATATCAAATATCATTTAAAAAAAAAGCTTTCCCGGCCAGCCAACTTCTTACAAGGTAGTCACAAGGCAGGAAATTATTTGCAATCCCCTCTTGAAGCAGTTGTACCCTCTGGAAATTAATTACATTTTTAACACAGTTAGCCTGCTTTTTGCCTACCTGTGAAATATTGTGTGGATTGAGAGTAGCGCGAGTATCGTATAGTATTTAATATGCAGTATTGTAGTCCAAGAAACATTTGTCAACATTATATAATAATCTATGATCAAAACACTAAAACTTGTCAACTCCCAGAGTCAGTTGCATTCTAACTCTACAACTGAAACTCATTTAAAAGTAAATGAAAGTCAAGAGGATGAGATTCAATTAAAATTAATTTAAAGTATGGAAAAAATGATTCACAATGATATAAATCAGCACACGGTTATTGCCCACTTTATCTTATCCTATAAGGGACTCTCTAACAACAACCAAAAAAGACTCCTGAATGAGCAAAGGACACATTGATGCAAATAATATAACCCTGTCCACCCAAATCTTGAGAAAAGATTTGAAGGGAGTTAAGATACTATTTTCCTTCTGGACCATCAACCAGCCATTGCCACCATTGCTACTTTTCTGGACGGAGGCATAGCAGAAATCCAGAAATCCAATTAAAAAAAAATCTCTTTGTTTCTTCCCCCCCATCCCCGCAATTTTTGAGTATGCATGCAATTGTACTGATAGTAAGATCTCAGCAGAGGAATTTGCTTCAATAATCTATGGATTACAAGACATATCAAACCTTCAAAGCTACCCAATGTTAGATCTATTCTCTACAGGGTTGAAATGACTTTAAGAGTTAACAGCAAATGATAGGATGCATTTTCCCCAACTAAATCAAGATCTGTTGGCCTTGCTTTCCCATCCTCCAAGGCTCTCAAGAATGGCAAGCACGTTCTCCACCACCCATTCCGAAGCTCTGGAGGTGCTGGTCTCCCGGTGCTGCCAGGCATCTGCATCCTTCATCAGCAGGTGGGACAGGCTCTAGCGTGGAGAAGGTCCTCCTCAGGCTCCTGGGAAGCCCCCTTCTGCAGACAGTCACTCACACCCTTTATTTTCAACTGAGCTATTGATCTTCAGCCTGGTAACCCAAAGAGCTCATTCCCCAAACTCATTGCTAATGTCATGTTTTAGGTGGCAGCCTTCTAAGGGACAATGCACCCAACAGAGGAAGGCCTGTGGGAGCGGTGCTTGGTGTTTGTGCTGCTAACGGAGTCAAGGCTGGGGAGAAGCCTAGAGGCTGCTCGTGCGCAAACCCTTCCTGACCTGCTTATTCCCCATTAAATTTGCAGCCTTCAGCAGTGCTAACTCTGAGGTTCACAAGGTTAACTTGGAGAGGCTTCTGTAATTGGAGCATTAGAAAGCCACTTATGTTTACTAACTTATTGCATTTGGTGGATGCAGGTGTGGTTTTGCCATGTGGCCTTTCTACTTGTGGCACTCTGCTTCCTCCTGTGGGAGTCCTAGTAGATCTCACAGGCCCCAGCTGCAAAGTGCACTCAATCTTCATCCAGTAGCAACATGTGGCTTCCCGGGGAGCTCCCTCAGGCGGCAGCTGTGCCTTGAATTGCAGATGCACCTGCTGGGCTGGAGGTCAAATTGCTTAGGAACTGATCTTTACCAGCGAATGGAATGCTGCAGTCTGGGGCTGTCCTAGCAGAGAGCAGCACTTTTGCAGAATGAGCAGGGTGCTCTCACGCCTGACCATGGGCATCACCACAGGATGGGGTGCAGCCCTGAGCACAGGTCCTGTTCAGATACTGATGTGGTCCCGACTGCGTCAGTAAAAGCTGAGTGTGTTCTCTTCGCTCTGGTCAGTGACAGGACCAAGGTATTATTTGTGCAGTCCCAATACCCCATTTGAGGAAGAGATTGATAGAATAGGGGGTCAGCTGAAGAAAAGAAGCAAGAGGATGCTAGGTGTAGAATCGCATGAGGTGACAGTTTTCCAATGTGGGGCACATGCCGTTCACCTAGGATCCACTGCCCATGGAAACATGGGAAATGCATCCTCTCTCTCATTCTCTTCTGGTCTTTTTGACTAAAACTAAAAAAGAAAATATCAGTTCGGTGCTGCTCTGTCTTTAACACCTCTCCAACACTTGCTAATCACAGTTTTTAACCCAGAGGGAGAAGGTCTTAGGCCCAGAGCCTTTTCAGGCAGTTGATTCTGGCTGGAATTTAATAACACTCTCCTGTTTTCATTGTTTCATTAGTGTGACTATTTTCTAATTATGTCAAGTAGTACTGGGTTTCCACTTATGGTTCTGATATAAAGCTTTCTTTCAGAATAAATTTATTAAAAAGTAAAAAGAGCTGGGTTTTTTTCTTTTTAAGTAAGGAAATAATTGTACAGGTAATATGAGATTATGGCCAGAGTCACAGAGGCATTAGGAAGACAAGCACAGTTTGGGAACACTGTGATACGAGGTGTGGCCAGAAGAGCAGGCTGTTCATCAAGCTGCTGGGATGGTGTGTTGGTGAAGGGTGGGGGTCTTTGGATACGCTGAAGAATCTCCTGGAAAGCTGGAAGACGTGAGATTGAAGTTCAGAATAGGAAGGGATCCCCTTTTGATGACCACCTTCCAACCTGGGAGGAGCCTGGGAGACGGTGTGGAGCTCTCTTTGCAGTGGCTGCATCTACCTGGAGACAGGGGCTCTGTGTCAATCTGAGGACCCCGCTGGTTCCCAGGTAGTTGCTCTTGCAAACCCAGAAGGGCAGTGGTGTTGACTCTTGCTGCTGGAGATGGCAATTAAAGAGGTTGCTTTGAGCCATGAACTTGAGGGGTCCACCTATAAGCCACGTTTTGTTTGACTATGGATGCTGTTGGAAGAACTAGTTCTCATACTAACCACCTCCTTCTAGGGGTGGTCCTCAGGTTATGGATATCTGAGAATCAAGTGCAAATGGCTTACTTGGGGATGATTCAGGAAGAACAAGTTTGGGGTTGGGAGGGATATGAGTCAAAGAAAGGACTGGAATCCACAGAGGATATATTACCAAGCCAGATATTGTGGGCAACTGGGATTCCATTCTCCTGAGAAATGCCAGGAGAAAATGTTGAACTTGCCTCAGAGTTATCACCGTCTAGCTGCAAGAAAGCTGGGGCATGTACCCTCCAACTCTCCATCCATCATAGGCTTATGGTTGCTCCCTGATGGATCAACCTTCTGGCACTTCTGCTCTGCCCTGCACATAGCTGAGCACATTTTCATGTCCATAGAAATGCCTTCAGAACAAAACTCTCAGGAATTCCTCTCAGCAGTCTTTGGTGCATAGAGATGCCTGTAGAGAGGACTATGGATGGGACACTATTATCATCTGCCCCCAAAGTCTTCTTTTAAGGTGATAAAAAGTTGATTTTAATTAAAATCAGCTCTTGGATTCCATCCAGGTGACTCACTTTTCTTGGTGACTCCCAAAGTGTGATGGGGCCAGGAGACTCAAACCTGTATCTCCTCTCCTTTAGGCCGGGACACTGTAGACTTTAGTCCTTCCAGTGCCATGGAGTTCCCCCACGGCTCTTTGATCTGATGCGTGTGGGCCTTGTTGGCCTCGGTGGACACCAGGGTGCTGTTGTGCTCTCATTATGGCTGATCCATGGTGGAGAGGTGTTGGACTGTGGCTTCACATCAATCTTTCTCTCTTCTTTCTTTCATTTATTTTTTTTTAGTTGTAGATGGAGATGCTACCTTTATTTATTTGTTTGTTTGTTTGTTTATTTATTTTTATGTGGTGCTGAGGATCCAACCCAGTGCCTCACACGTGCCAGACGCGTGTGCTACCACTGAGCCACAACCCCAGCACCGTCTTTCTCTCTTCTTTACTGCCTGTTCCTAGGGTACTTGGTCCCTGGTGTTCTGGGCAAAAGAAAGTGGGTGACATGCAAATCTCTTTATGGCTTTAATGACTTTCAGCATGGCTTTCTTGACTGTCAAAGCTTTTGCTTTGCCGTTGGTTTTGGGAAGGTCAGAGCCTTCCTATAATAGATTTTGAACTCTCCTTTTCCCCCATGTTCTATCAGCTTGTACTGAAGTCCACAATCTGCTTGCATAGGGAGACATGAACACTCCTCTTTCTCCCTGACATTTCAGCCCCAGAGGAGTCAAGACATGTACTAGTACCTTTCCAGGCCCTTTTTACTCTTGGGCCCATCGCAAAAGAGCAAAGACTTTGGACATGATTGTGCCAAATGACCCTCCTAATTCTGCTGTTCTTAATAAGTCAGTTCATATAACTTGCTTATCAAGCACAGTTCTTTGATGTCTAGCTGTATGAGGGAAAGCTGGCAAGTGGCAAAGGGTGCCTATAGAAAAAGGGGGAAGACCAAGAAAATCTGATGCATCCTGAGCTGTATGGCCCCACACAGGATCCAGGTGTGAATAAATGGGAGATACTTCCTGAGCCGATGAATTGGTACCAATTAGACACTGATAATTCAATGGTGGTGGTGGTAGGGGGGACAAAGATAAATGTTGCTCACTCATTTGGAGGAAAAAATTCAGATCAGAAGCAGATGCCACCAGAGGGAAAATGGTCCTTCCTTTTGCAAAGGCAGTGTGCATGCAGGAGATGTCAGGGTAAGGGCCTGCAGGTGTTCTTGCTGCCCACATTTTCTACAGGCTTGCTACTACCTCTCTTCCATAGCCTCTAACCTCCCTCAGCCACCTTGTTCAACGATTCCAGAGAATCTCTTCTGTCTGATTCACAACCACCTTGGACAGGTTGCTGGAGCAGCTCAAGGAGAGACAACAGTCTGCACTGGGCTTTCAATCACAAACTGTAATTCTATTAACATATGGGAGAAACACATCCCTTGGAGAGGGGCTCTGCCCTTGAGAATTTCTTTTCAACATTAAGAAGGTGGCCTTGGAAAACTTTCTCAGCCAAGTTTGGAGAGTTTAGTACTCACTTGCTGAGCAGGTATGGAAGCATTTCTCCTACACTTTGGAAATCATTTGAATATTTATAAATTTAAGTATTTATTTTCATATTAAAATTAAAGCTCTATTGTCTTGCAACTAACCTGCCTTGTTCTGCCACTCCAAAACAAAACCTTCTCTGGTGTGATAACCTTTATTTATAGATGGCAATAAGCATATTTAGCAATATTATTATTCATGACCCTTGCACTAAATATCATAATCAGAATACAGATGTGCGGGGTAATTTCCATGCACAAGTCACTATGCATCAAATTCTTGCAAAGCAAAAATAGCATCCGTTTTGGGATAAATTATCCATTGGTGTTGCATAAAGGTGTCAAAGTGGCACAAAGGATTTCAAGTAGTAGAATACGGAGAGATGTTTAAATCAAGCGGCGCCAATGCTCCAGGAAAGCAGAGGGATTTTTCCATCTAATCGTCTTCTGCCAACTTATTTGATCATATTCCTTTGCTGGACCCATTTCATAGGATGTGGAATGAAAATAGGTCAGGCAGGTAGATAACCGGATGTAAAATATGGCTGGATGAACCAAGGCCTTCTATGACCCTGCCCCCTTCTCTGAATATCTTCTTTACCTTTGTCAGGACTAAAGATGCAGATTTTCAGATAAGCAGCACACTCAAGCTCAGCTCACTAATTGGCTGAACAAGATGCGGTCACACTTTATACACCATTCCATAATGGATTTTCATGTTTGTGAATCCTAACTGGCTGTGGAAATGAAAAGCAAATGTCTCATAATCACAAATATCTTCTGAGTTTGTTTTTTTTTTCTAAACCCAAAGATTAAATCAACTTTACCCCCCATTTGCCAGCAAGTTCATGGTTATAGAAGGATGATAAGTGATTGGGTGATGGACATATCCGTTGTGCTACTGTTTAGCAAATTCTTATAAGTGATTGCTAGATATAGCACATTTCTCAGTTAGGTGTTACATGAATAATTGGTATATTAAAGAAAGTGTGAAATAAACAGGTATAAAGCTTGAAATGCGTTTATTATTTGCTGAGGGTTTTCACATTCATACCATTTACAAGCCATCGTCAGGTTCAGCATCTCTTCCATGTATCTGGAGCAGAACCCTTCATTAAACCTTCTGTAAAAAAGATCTTTCATGCAAACTCTACCAAGTATTTATAACTACAGCCCGGTGGATCAGAGAGAAGATGCTGTTAGAAAACCATACTGCCTCAAACTGGTCACAAATACCTGCATCTATCAGTGTGGGGCTGGGGCCTGTTCTCCAAATGAAACAGTGGTCCCTCCCTCTGTATGGTTTTCTTCTCTTTCTCGACTTTTGGTTTCTCTTTATTGTTTTCAGATCCAATCGCAGGCCAGTCTCAGATTTCCTGGGTTCCAGTTTGGAGTAAATATCACTTTCCCGAGACTCCAGGAAAGCTCCCTATATCCTAAGACAGTAGGTCCTTGGACTTGAGTAGCAAGGAAGGATCATCATGGTGCTGATTTGAGGAGAACTCCATGTTGAATCACCCAGTATTCCATATGGGGAGAGATTTGGGGCAGGTACCTCAAACCTTCTGTGCATTTGGTCCAGCAAACTCTTGTGATGCTGCAACAGACTGGCCATCCTTGGCCAGCATCCCACAGGCTCATCTCTCATAAATGACTTCCATTTTCTAAAATGGAGCATTTCCTAAAAAGACAGGCGGACAGGCAGGGCAAACCCTGTGATGACTCTTTGGCAAAGCAAAAATCCTTCTAGTCTTTGGCAAAGTTAACCTTGGCTCTGACCCCACCTGGTAAAGAAAGCCATGTCATCTTGCTGTTCTGGGTTTTTCCCCCATGCCTCCATGCCCCAACCCCTATTTGGCACGTGAGAACTCTAACATGGGAGAAAGGCTATCAGTACCAGAGCTGGCCATCTACCCAACTTGCAGTGACCTCTGAGACATCAAGCATATCTCCTTGGTCTTGAGACCTGGGGCCTGCCAACCTGGCTGGTCTTCAGAGAAGGGATGAAATTAAGTAATTGGATAGAGTGAAACTTTCAAGGCACAGCCACATAGAGCAGGAGGAGGAGGAAGAAGAGGAGGAGGAGGAAAAAAAGGCTAGACTTAATGATAGCATCAACTGTCCTTGGAGAGAAGCCAGCCTCCCAGAGTCTGACCTCTGTCCCTTTAGCTCACTATCAACCTCTCATTCATATTAGCTATATCTGTGTCACCTATAGTGTCTTTCCTGGGACTATGATGAACTACATTGTACTGCACGCGTGCACACACACACTCACACACACACACACTAAAAACATCAACAAAAAACCAAACCAAACACCAGAGTTCAATGAATGATCTAGAGACTTTTCCCTGTTTCCCAGGAAGAGCAATCAATAGGCGTTCAACACTGAGGGTGCTCAGAGAACGGCTTGCCTCAGATCTCCTTTGCCTATCACAGTCAACAAGCCCAGCAACGTGGGACCCAGCCTCCCAGCATCTGTCCACACCCAGCCAGCAGCCAGGGGCTCCATAGGCACCTCTGGGTACTTCTTGAGGCCCCTGCAAGAAGCAGGATAGGCCCCAGACTGGCGGGGGTTGCCTTCCAGGCCATGGATGCAGGTTCTCCCTCCTGTTCCTTGCTTTTCAGTCTGTCCCCATTTCCAGGTAAAAACCATAGCCTGCCGACCTCCTTTCTCCCACCTCCTTCACTCACCACCACTGCCTTCTTTGCATAGCTGCGAACAAATTGCTTTACTCTCCACATGACGTCGACTATGACAGATTGAATAGCTGCTTTGACCAGATCATTAGGCCCTTGTCCCCAGCATGCCCCGGTAGAGCCTGTTGAAGGGAGGCAGGGATGCCCCTGGTTGCTTCCTGGCTGGGGGTGGGGGTCCTGCTTCCCTCGCTGGTGGCATAGAGCTGGCCTGCCCTGCTTCCTCCCGTCCTCATTCCCCGCCCCCCTGTCCCATCTCCTATAAGAGAGAAACCATTCTTCAGAATCTGTAGTTGATTCAGTGAAAACCAAAGTCAATGTTGGAGTCAGGCTGGCTCAGAGGACCAATGGAGGAGGACTGGACGTGGATATGAGGGCTGGGATTCCAGGCACCCCTTCCTCTCTCCCCCAGGAACCTGTCCCCCCCCCCACAGCAGCCCAAAGTCCCCCACAGAGGAGCCATGCCTGTGTGCTCAGTCTCTCCCTTCCAGCTTAGATCTTCCAGGAAGTGTGTCCTCCCTCTCAGATGCTTCCTGTTTGGACAGGAGGGACCCAGGGCACAGGGCAGTGTAGCAGGACACAGCCCAGAAGGAGTCTCAAAGTGGGGACCAAGGTGCCACAGCTAGGAGACCAATGAAGGCAGGCCTGTCCAGCCACAGCTTTGTTAGTCTGACTCCCAGGCTGGGCTTCTACTTTCTGACTGTAAGAACTGAGACCTCGGTTTCTCCAGGTGCAGAGGAGGGACTGGGCTCTGCCCTATTGCCCTCCCTCCTTCCACCCCTCAGAAAGTGGTGACCATGATGAAACTCGCTGCTCCTGATGGACTGTGGTTACTTGTGCCTCTGACCTTCTCCACCCAAGTCGCCATCTGCCTTCTCTAAGCAGTTTTCCTGGGGAGAATCTTAAGATCTTTTTTAAATATCTCAACTCTGCAGGGGACCTTCAGCTTGCATGGTTTTCTAGCTGGGTGTGCCCAGGCCTCTAGCCAACCAACTCCTTGAGGTTCTCCTGCTCCCCTCTGCCCATGTTTCTTGGAGGGAGGAGGCATCTTCTTCAGGCTTCTGGTTCTCTGGGCTGAGCCTTAGTGAGCATCAGGCTGGGGAGAGGAAGGAGGAGAGAGCAAGCCTTGGAGACCCAGGGAATGAAAAGATCAAGAAGACACATCCAGAGGAAGCCCCATTGACCCCTCGCTTTAGGGCTTACAGCATCTGAGAAGATCTTTGCTTTTCTGTGACCGTGGACTAATTCCTATCAGGACCAAAGGGAAGATGGTCCATGGGACATACTGTTCTTTCTTCTTATAGACTTACTGCGGCTAAGCTATTTTGGGCAACCATTTAAATAAAAGCCAAATTGACTAAAAAGCAAAAATATATTCCAATAAATGATGGCAAAAGGGCAGAGCCCGGAAAAGAAAAGGAGGAGGAAAAAAAGAGGAGAGAGGGGGGGGGGGGAATGAAACTGCAAGGCATTCATTTTTCCTTTGTACTTTGTAATAAAAGAAATTTCTCCGGCTGCTCCAAGTGACACATTAAAAGATGTATGTATCGTGGCTTTTAAAAACACAATTAGATAACACCTTGTCAAATACTTATATTCTTTGTTGACAGCCTGAGCACAGCCACAATCGCGGCACAGCCATGGGGGCAGGTGTCTCCCTCTGACACACTGGCAGCCGAGTCAGCCATTTTGCAAAAATGTTACTGTTTACCACTTTAATCATCAATCCACATCTAGTCACAACAATAAGTCAGAAGGAGCAGTAAATTATACTTGTTCAGCCCTGATGAGTTTGAACTGTTTTGCTGAAATTAACTGAAGTAATTATCTATTTTTCTAAAGCTGCAAAAAGAAAAAAAAAGTAGTAATGTTCTGTTGGGGGGGAAAAGAGGCTCTCTGCACAGTAGATGGCAAAGCCATATTTAAGGAAACTTTTTTTTTCTTTTTGGGTCTGGTGACCACATAGGTTAACTGAGGCTGTGAGATGAGGCAGATTTCATATGCTATAGTCTCTTTTTATAGCTGGGAAAAAAATCGTTCTGTTGGAGAAGGCTGTCATGTTAGTGGATTCGTTTCTCTGTGCACTTGAGTTGGCCTTTGCTGGGGGAACCATTGCATCCTGGGGCCAAGGCAGAGGCTGAATCCTTTCCGGTTTCCTGTGATATTTAAGTGAAAGGAGAAGGAATATTTTTGTTTGTTATATAGCCTCTGAAATTTGATTGGCTTCCCTATCTGGGCATTTTATTGGAAGACCCCCAGTCCCTGAACCAGTCATGCTAGTGGTGAGGCCCACAAGTGGTGAGAGTGTGCACTCCTACCTCCATCTCAGGGCTTGGAGGTCCATGGTTCCAGGGACTTTTATGATGGGGTCTCCCTAGGACCCTGAGTCGTTGCCTTTTTTAGGTCTCATCTCCCCAGGTACGCAATGGATACCCATGGCTTTTCTTCTATTCATGTGAACAGCACAATTTTTGGAAACAGATAGATGACCTGCATCTGAAGACCAGCTCTTCCACTTTGTAAGTTGTGTGATCTCGAATGAGCTGTTTGCTGCCTCAGATGCTAAATTAGGGATAAAGTTACCCCATGAGTTGAATGAAGTGGTGTATTGAGCCATCAAGAGCCTAGCTACTGCAGTTGTTACTGTCCCTTGCAGTATAGTGACAACATGGTACTCAGGGCAGGGACGGATGGCATCAGTGATCCAGCTGGTGAAATTGGCCACCATCTTTCTGACTTGGAGGATACAAGAAGGCCCTGAGCGGTTTCCCCATGTCCTTGCTTTGGAATTATCCCCTCCTCACCAACTCTGCAGGAGGGTAGAGAAACTCCAAGTCACCTCCTGGCTCCATCAACTGAGAGACGATCCTCACCTCTTCAGGTGCCCCACCTAGCTAACAAAGCTTCCATTCATTGTAACTTCCCCTCATGTTCTCTGATAGAGAAGGAAAATGGGGGTACCCAAGTGCCATCCAGGAGAATCTCTACAGAGCCAGGTCCCATGGAAACCCTTCCACCCTGAGCCACATAAATAATTTGGGAATCTCTTTTAAAGTCACACTGAGTATCCATCATCGTCTAGATTTTTCAAGAACCTAGGGACTGTACTTTCTTCTTAATTTTCTGTGTAATTAAGACAAAATTAAAGAAAAACAAATGGGTAGGTGTGGGGGAGAGAGAATGAAATGTAATTATCCACTCCATCTACCCAGACGAGTCCTATCTATAGAAAAATTGTTCACTCTACCATGTTTTGAGCTGGGTAAACATGGTGATTTTACCCGGTGGAACATTATTTTCCATGATTTATTGTGCTAAACAGCAAAACTCTAATCTGAAGCTTTAATTTGGAAATAGTATATTTTATATTTAAACTTAAGAGACAGCAGAGGTTTGTCTCCTTAGTTTACTAAGTATTTTTCTTAGAAATGAATTGGTTTTCCTCCCTCCCTCCCTCCCTCCCTTCCTTCCTTCCTTCCTTCCTTCCTTCCTTCCACCAGCCTTGGTCTATTCATTTCTTTATTCACTCTGTAAACCTCTGCCATGTAGCCTGGTCTACAGAACCTAAGAATTGACTATTCCATTTCTTCAGACCTGTACCATTTGCAGCCCCTTCACAAGACACGACAGAGACTGTAGGTTCTTTTCTAACCATATGAAAAATGAGAGTTACAAGTGAGGCATTGAATTTAGCCAACAATGGCCGGACGGACAGGACCTGATGTGGCGGATGAATTTCACAAAGCACATTTGTCTCCGTTTTCCCTGGCAACCTCCAGGCATTCTGCCCTATTCAGGCTGTTTTGTGGACCAACAGGAGTTTCATCTTTCTGTTGTTTCCTGAAAAGCCATAGAGTCCCCTCTAAAATTAAGTGACAACTCCCCAATCTGGATCTGAGCCTCAGCCACCATGTGCGTGTACCACGTTTTTGATAGAAGGATTCTCTCCAAGAGTCACTGGGGCGGGGGGTGGGGTTGGGGGGGTTATGAATCTGGGCCTGTGTTCCACCCAAATTGTTGTGTTTGTTGATTTTAATTTCTAAAAGCTACAAACAAATAAACAAAAAGAATCTAAGGGATGATCAAGGCCAAGCCCAGGGCAGGGTCGGAGTGTCAGGCTCCCCTATCAGATTGGCTAGTTCATGAATGTACCTAATGTGGTTCTTCAGGGTTCCGGACACTTCCTCACTTCCACGCTCCATGTTATCCTCCCTCATCTCCTGAACACCCAGTTGGTGTATATTTGAGGGAGGAAGAGCCCTGGATACATTGTGTCAGCAAGGAAGCCCAGGATGGGGATACAGCCTGGTTGGTACCTACAATCCAAGGGACTGGAGCCATGCCCACATTTAGGCCATCCTGAGTTGCTCTCTGATCTTCAGCTGCTAGCAACAGACTGCAGTGCGACTTTGGGGGTTGCGAGTGATTTCAGGGAATGTGGGAACCCCTTAAACTGCATATAAAATTGGAATATGGGTATCTCTGAAGTGGGGAAGAACTTAAAAGTGTCAGTAGATCCTTCAGATGAACCCCTGACTCATGGGGCAGTAAGATTCCCTTCCTGAAACCCATCCTTAAGAAACACCAAGCACTGGGGTATGGTGATGCACACCTGTAATCCAAGGAGCTCAGGAGGCAGAGGCAGGAGGATCTTAAGTTCAAAGCCAGCCTCTCAGCAACTTAGTGAGATCCTATCTCAAAATTATATATATATTTATATGTAAATTACATATATAAATTTTATATTATATATAAATTATATATATAAAAACTAAAAATGGGCTGGGGGTGTGGCTCAGTGGTTAAGTACCCCTGGGTTCAAACCCTGGTACCTAAATAAATAAAGAGACAAATAGAAACACCAAGACATGTGGATATCTGGTTCTCCAAGAGACCTGGCTATCCTAGGGAGAAAATGAGCTATCAATACACTTTTATGAGTAAAGACTTGGAGCAGGTCTGCAAGATTCTGCAGTTTTTATGATGCTAAAAAGAGAGAGGGGATGCAGCAAGTGCAGTAGACGAGGGATTAGTAGGAAACTCAGAATCCCCATGCAAGGACCTGCCAGCCGAGGATGAGAACTGTGCACCATGCCTCCGGCCTTTGACTCAGAAAAGGAAAGCTGAGAGACTTGAAATGATACCTTCCCATGGTCACTAGGAAGTGATGTCACTCAACCTCAATTCACCCCTGAGCAGGAGATCCAGGATCTGAACACAGCAAATTTCTGTTGAAAAGCTTCTCTTCACCCACTAGTTTTACTGCAATGGTGACAACATCTCAGAATTGGAGTGGTGGGTTGGGTCTTGGAGTCTTGGTGGCTTTTCCTTTTGATAAAATGCTGAGTTTTAAGAAAGCTGGTGGATATTGACATCTGCTCATGGATTACATGTTTGATATCTTTCTTACCTTGAGTGTCTGCTCTATGCCCTACTTTGTTTAAGACAGGGGAGATAAAATAGCGAAAAGGCAGATAAAGTCCTGCCTGACCTTGTGCAGCCCACAATGTGGGCTATGTGGCATGCTAACACAACACAATGCATTTATTTCTCTTTAGAACTATATGGAAAGATCTGATTCCCATGGATACCCTAAAGTCCTCATCAGGTGGGTGATATCGTTCCTTCCAGAAGGCTAGCCTGCTTGTGCAAAAAAGGTTGAGTCAGTCGTGCCGAAAGCTTGGGCCCACCAAGCCTGTGAAGACATCTTCATCTCTCTGGAATTACGGGGCCAGAGGGCCAAAGGAGCAGGGTTCAAGGAGCAGCTGATGCAAGGTCTGCTCTAGCTGTGTCACAGATGGAGAGGAGCCCAAGTCTGAGAACCCTAATCAGTATCAAGTCTTTGCAGAGGAGGAGAGGTGCTTTCTGCTTGGAATGTGGCTGCTGTGACCTGGGATTTGGGAGCAAGCTGCTGGCTGGGTTCTCCTGAGAGACCTTAATCCTGCCTTTGAAAAGCTGCTTAAAAATAATACTACTAAATAAATCTTCACAGTGGATGGGAGAAGCTAGACATCTGTTCCCATCCACCCCCCCCCCCCCCCAGCAAACAAGAAGAGATTAGAAGCTGCAGTCAGAAATGGTGTTAGGTGTCTGTTCATGGCATGGCCTGAGAGGCGTGTCCAGGTGGGCCCCCCTATTCTGGGCTCTTGTGACATTCTGACGTTGTGCTTTTGAGCACATGCAGGGAAAATCGTAATCATACAGGGAGATCTGTGGCTTGGACACATTGAATAACTAACTGCCAGGTACTCTAGACTAGGGGCTCCAGGAGGTCAGGGATGGTCCACTTTAGTCACCTGAAGGCCTTAGGGTCTGGCACAATGTGTAAAATTATGTTGGGGCACTTAGGAATTACATGATGAGAAAAATTAGTGAATGAAGGGAAGAAAGAATTCATAGATGGGTGGGTGGGTAGATGGATGGATTGACAGATGAAAAAAAAATCAGTATTTTATGACAACAGAAATTGTGCATTCTTTGGTGCCCAACCTGTGTCCTCTAACCCAGAGATTCAATAGGGATAGAATGGTTTTCAACTTTTGAATTAAAACAAGACAAAACAAACACACACAAAAAAATGAAAAGAAACCACCTATCTACCTATAAAAATTCATGTGGTGTTTGTTTCGTAGGCTAGGTGGAAAGTATCCAGGTATTGAATTTCTTGCTGTTATCGTCTTATTGAACATTATGGATATGATTTTGTATCTATTAAACATATAATTTTTAAATTAATTTAAAAGAGAAAAACAAGGAAGCACCACCCGTCCTGCATACTGATGACTGGAATAAAAATTAGTATGTTATTGGTGAAGGGTGACTTCATAAAACAGTAATGTATGTAGTAAAATCTCTTTTTAAAAACAAGTGCATGTGATTTGAAGCATTAATTGCACTTCTAAAAATTAATACCAAGCAAATAATTAAATATATGCACAGAGTAAACAACGAGGATGCTCATCACACTGTTGTACATAGAAACAAACTAGACATCCAGGGAGAGGGATTCATTGAATAATTGGTAAGACACTGAAACAATAAAAGAAATTTCCGTGAATACGCATGAAAAGCTGTCAATAATATGTTATTAAACTTTTTTAAATGATGAAAAATACATACAGTAAAGTTCAGTTCTGTAAAAAATATTTGCATCGATAGTATTTATGTATGCATGGTGACATTTTGAAGACTATATTCCAAGTCTATCTATACACTTGAGTAGTATTTTATATTTTCATAATGTGTGTATATTACATTTATAATAGGAAAAATATCTTTTCGTTCTGGGAAATAAAAAAAAAAATTAATAACGACATGGTTTTAAAAAGAAGCCTACCAAGCTTTACAGAAATGTCAAGCAGTGTGAGAACAGAAGCCACTTGGTAGGATAACTGGCTTCTTCTTTCTTATCATGAGCACTGATTGGACATCTTATATGTACTTGAGGAGTAAACATGGGAAAATGAATTAATTGTTCCATAATCAATGAGCTTTTTCTTGGTAGATAAAACCTGTCAAGAAGTTGAGGCTTACGTGTGCATCAAGATAGAGTTGTTGGATTCAAAGGTGGTCAGCTAAGGTCATGAAGTGAACACGCTTACTTCTCTTATGAAGGTGTTGATGTTTAAAAAGGGCAAGTAGCCAGATTGAGGTTGCTCGAAAAGCTTGAAGAAGAGTTGGGACACCTATGTGCTCAGCATGACAGGGTGTCTGGAGAAGGGACATCTCTGTGGTGATCTGCAGTCCCTTCAAAGACAGTAAGATTTCCAGGCATGCACCCATGTGGCCTGCTTTTCAACTAACTCACCCCACCGTAGATTTTTGTGTTCATTATCTTGTTAAAACTTCGCCTTCTCGCTCAACTGATTAAGGACTCCACTGTGCCCATTTAACATATATGTAAACTCATCCTCCACTGGGTTGCAGATGTTCCTGTTGCTGATCCCCTGGGGAGGTAATGGCAGATGCCACAGGGTGACTTTTGACATGGCTGTATCTGGCAGACAGACAGGGGTGATATCCTTCCATCACCCAACTCCTCTCCTAATTCTATGACTGATCCCCCTTTGATGATTTCCTGAGAAGAAAAGTTCAGGGTCATTCAGACAGACTTTTTGTTCATGTGTCAAGGGAGTCAAATCACTAGAGAGGCATGCCATTTTTTAAAAGCCAGGAGTTGGAGAAGAGGAGCTAGGAGGGCCCAGGTAAACTTTCTCTGAGATCTTGAGCTGGGGACAAGAGCAGATGTTATTAGAACAATGGATCTGCAAGGCACACACCTCTCAGGCCTTGGAGTGGCACTGCTCCTTTCTTTAAGTGCTGGATGCTTTCGGCTGTCAGTGGCATCCCATGGGGGCACTGGAGCTACGCAGGTAGAGTGGATTGTTTACTCTGAGGGCATGGGACGGTGCTGAGGCTCCTGAATTCAGCAGGGCCATGCTTACCCCACTGCTGAGCACCTGGCAGAATTTATGTCAAGACTCTACTTGAAGGTCTGAAAATCTAGAGGAGAAAACTTAAATGGTTTTTTCTATTCTCTTACCTAGCTGATCAACCTAAAGGACTTCTGTGACCTCTGGTCACCAAGAAGTGTGTGGAGATGGCCCGGCAGCAGATACCAGCTGGGTGTTCTCTAATTCTGTTTGGTTCATTTCTGACACTCTTTACCTGGAGATGGCATGAAATCCCACAAGTTCAGGGCTCAGACCCCATGCCTGCCCCCCCTCCCCACGTCAGGTGCCAGTCAAAAGCCCCAGGTTATTTTTTACTTGACCATCTAGCCATAAATCAAGGTTCCCACAGTCCCTGGCTAGGTTCTATTAATTTGCTAGAGTGATTCACAGAATTTAGGGCAACACTGACTATTGTTGTGTTAATAAATAAACTACTTGTTTATTATAAGGAGTATTGTAAAGGATACGGAAGAAGAGATGCATAGGGCGAGTCATATGGGAAGGGGCACAGAGGGTGTTCCCCACTCCAGGCAATTGAGAAACCCTCTTAATCCTGTCTTTTTGGGGTTTTATGAGGGCTTCATGACACAGGCATGATCGATGACATCATTAACCAACTTAGTCTTCAGGACTTCTCTTCTCCTCTCCCTAGATGTTGGGGGTGGGGTGTCTGAAAATCCCAACCCTCTAATCCTGCCTTGATCTTTCTGGTGACCAGCCACATCTCTGAGGTACCTAGAGATTGTCAACCATCAGCCAGCTCATTAGCATATACAGAGACACTTGTCACATGGGAGATACTAAGGATTTTAAGAATCTAACTGGGAAATGGGGACAAAGACAAAACATGTATTTTACAATATCACAGAAGGCAAGGATGGTTGTCCTCTATCTTGTGTGACTGTAGAGCCATGATGAAATGGTCACACTCTGTGAAGGACACAGGGAGGAATGGTGCTGAGTGCATGCATGCAGGAGAGGGAGGAAGGAACCAGGGCTGTGCAGAGTGTGGGCTCCAGTCCAGCAGGTGCCTCCTCAGCTCTTGTATAAGTTAGCTTCTGCATGCCTTGGTTTCCTCCTCTGTTAGCAAAGAGTTGCATGGTGATCTCCATCAAAGAAATGGGTGGACATGAAGGGAATTCTTGTAAAGTGCTAGGCACGGAGCCGGGGTCTCCTCAGTGCTTGTGAAACACTGAAGGTGGCCCTGGTGGAGAGTCCAAAGATTTAGGGAGCAGTGGCCAGAGTGGGGACACTCCATGGAATAGAAGAGGGAACAGAAAATGAAAAAAATCAGAGTGGTCATGAAGGTATGCTCATAGGTCCCCCAGGGTGATGTAGGGCACACTGACCAGGTTTGGGGGCACCAGGGTGCCAGGCTGAGACTTCCCCTCACCCTGGCTGTCTCTGCATAATGCATCCATCTCAGGTGCCAAAAATTTATTCTTCATCTACAAATTGATCAGCTTAGATCAAAGGATGCCCTCAACTCTTATAGATCCACAATGTAATGATTTTTGTCAAACTTGTTTATGAAAGAAAAATTCTTGAATCAGTATCTCCCCACTCTTTCCCTGGGGCTAAGTGTACAATAACATACCTTCCAATGATTTTAACAATGTTTATGTCATTTTCTTTATCTTAATTTTTTTTGTGTGTGTAAAGTGAGGATTTTTATTAATATTTTGAAATAGAGATATTTTTATTGATAATTTTATTTAGGCCTTTCTTTGTCCATCAATAGCTTTCTTACACATTCTCTCTCTACTGAAATAATTATATTTTTAAAATAAATTAACATGCTCTCAGAAAAAAATCTCTGCATATATGCATAGTATAATAGAAACACATATGTACATGTATCACTTTATAGTTATTATTTCTGAAAATTTGATCATACAATTAATATTTTGTTCAACTTGCTTTTTCACTTAAAAATGAATGAGAAATATGTAGAAGTATTTACTTTAGTCTCAAGTTATATTGTTACTAGTTGTGTAGTATTCTATTATACACTGTGCTATGTTATTTAACCGGTCTCATATTGATGCATATCTACACAGGATATTCGTTTGTTGTGAGTTTTTGTTACTTCAAACAATACCTTACCAAATATCTTTTGTGTACTTGTGCAATTTTATTTATACAATAAATTCATAGAAGAGAAATTACGATTGATTTTTTTTAATGGATTTGTTTGGAATAATATTTATGAAATCTTAAATGGTATAATTAGCATGAAAATGGACTTTTTAAAATCAAGTGTCAGACCAGAATGAACCTGGAAATCTGACAAAAGATAATCACGGGCAGATGAAATGGATTTCTACTCTGTGTGATGGTCCTCTGTCCCTCTTCCCCTCGACATCACGGGAAGAATTTGCCTGGGACCCCTTTTTGCAGGTAAACGTTTCTTGGAGTGATGAAGGGAATACTTTGCATGAGCATCTGCAGGCTTTCTGGGTGCCAAAGGAGTGGACATGGGAGTCCTAATGTTGCCATGGAGCTATGAACAGAAACTAAAACTGTCATGTGGTCACTTGTGGGGGAATGTTAACTCTCATCTCAAAACCAGGAGCCAGCCTCAGAATTGGAGCAGGTCAGATGACCCAGGCCCCGTGCATGCCTGGTCTCCTTCTGATTTGCTCACTATAGCATAAGTACTTGCTGGGTCTGCTGGATGGCAGCAGCTTGCAGAGATCCCTTCTAGACCCTGAGAGTGGAATTGTACTTTTTAAATGTTTCCATTGCTCTCCACATGCATATCCACATATTAAAATGAGATTTTTTTTTGCCTCTACAAGGTAGGCTACAATTTGAGATCTGAGTTTTCTAGCAGTTGATGCCAAAATGGAAACATGACCGGGTGTATGAGTCACCAAGACCCAATGAAATATCGCTTGTGGATAATCACGTTTGGACACTTCCTCTGTGATCTCTAATTGCTTTTTTATGAGTTTGACTATAAAGAAACCCAACTGTATTTTTCTATAGCTAAATTCTACTTCTGATTCAGCTTCTCTAGGGCTCTGTGACTGGGCCTTAATGTTGTTGAATCTCAATTTTTGCAGCTGGCAAATGGGATACTAATTCCCACCAGGCCTCTCTCACACATCTATGGTAAGGGCCCAATGAGATGTGGTTTTAAAAAAAAAAAAGTGCTTTCTTAACTAGAAAGTTCTGGAAATGATTAAGAGGTTCTTGGTCCTAGCCTGTGATGAGGCTTATATATTTAGACCGGTCATCAGCCCTGAGAAACACAGAAGTGTTTTTGCTATGCTGCCAATTAACTCAGGGCTTTGAGGCACTCATTCACATTCATTCATTCATAGTCATTCATTCATTCATCCACTCACCCATCTACCCACCCCTCTGCTCTTGCCCATCCACTCATTTATCATTCTGTCTGTTCATCCATCCATGCTACACCTATTTATTGAGAACCTACTATATGCTAGGCACTGTGGATACAAAGATGAAAGACAGAAGCACATTCCCAGGCCAGAAGCTTCTTTCTAGTGGGGAAGACAAATAAAAAGAGAAGACGTTACAATGTACCAAAACACATTTTTTTTCCCTCTTTTTCTAACTAAAAAGAAAATAAAATGATTATAATTTACTTAGATATTTAAAAAAATCAGCTGAAATGCTGCCTTTTGTACAGTGCTGGGGTCAAAGAGGGGTGTCACCGTGAGCATAAAAATACACTACCATTTGGCAGGCAGTCCATACCTGGGGCTGGGCTACTTTTGGGGATCACAATGACCTCCTTGGTGACCTGGGGGACCTGACTCACAGTCCTCCTTTGAGGACTGAGAAAGTGAAATCTGTAGCCTGCTCTGTCCTGACAGCCTGTTTTAGGACTCCCCACTGGGTTTATCTGAGATAAGGTGCTTCTACTGTTTCTGTTTAAATCTAAGCAGGGTCCAGACTTCTATCATGAAGTTTACTTTATAAAGAACTCACACTAAAAGCAGCAATAGCTAATAATAAAATAGAACAATTATTATAATATGCTGTTACATGAATGTGGTCTCTCTCTCTCTCTCTCTCTCTCTCTCTCTCTCAAAATACTTTATTGTCCTATACTCACCTTTCTTCTTTTTTGTGATTATGTGAGGTAACACAGTGGCTTTTTCAGGGATTTAGGTGTTGTGATGTAGTGTTAGGATGGTATATAAAGACTTCTTGAATACAAATAGTGCAAGGTGGCAACAGCTGATCTAATACCTGAGATGGGTACTAGGTGACTAACGGGAAGATAGTATATACGGAGTGGAGACTCTGGACAAAGGAATGTTTCACATCCCCTGCAGGACAGCAGGACAGTATGACATTTCCACATGCTACTCAGAACAGTGCACAATTTAATACTCATGACTTGTTGATTTTTTGAGTTTTCCATTTATTATGTTTGGGCCACAGTTGAAACTTTGGAAAGCAAAACTGGACAAGAGAGGACTATCTTAATCTCTATTATTTACTCTTACAGTATTTGCTGACTTTTAAGAGCTCAGCAGTTCAGTCACTGTATTTTTATTGAGGGTCTACTATAAGCACATGGAATGTTCTTCTCCCATGTTCTGCTTTCCTGTAGTTAATGAACAGACCACTCATGGCAAAATAGAAACGTCATTTTTAGGGCAGGGTTAGGAGAAGTGGAGGCCTAGGGACCCTGGAACTACTGGGAGTCCTTCCACACTCCCTTGGGGTAGAATAAGTTACCTGACCATTTGAAACTACAGGGAATCTGTCCTCCAAGGTGATAGGAAGCAGAATCCTGGAGTCCCCTCTTCTCCCTCTCTCAGTGCACTTATGTGATTGTCATTAATGCAGTGGAGACATCTCTGGTCACAGCAGAAGCCTCAAGAGTCGGGGAGCATGGCAGCGGAGGACCTCAGTGCCACTCCGTTTATAAACAGGCATTGCAGAACAGCTGCCCTTGGGCCCCTCTTACACATTCTTACTAGAGTACATTAAAACCCTCTGCTCTGTCCCATTTACAAAGACAGGAATAAAAGGGGTCCTTCCTAAGACGCAGTCCTATAAACTCTATTTGTATACTTGCCACATAATCCTAATTACTTTCAGACTTTTACATATACAGAGCTTGGGCTGCTTTTCTGGATACTTACGGAATGGACTAAACCAGAAATCATTCTTCTCTCTAAATTTGGGCCATCTCTGTAGGGGAGGTTTCGCTTTAAGGTTGGTGTGACACGGCGCCTATTATTTCTGAATAAATTTCCTTGGAGTCATTGATCCACCGAGTGTCAAATAAAACGTGATACCCACAAAATTCATGTATGACCCTGACATTTTTCCAGTACTTAAAGTAATTGCCCTTCTGTTTAATAACAGTGTTTATAAAATTACTTTCTGATTGGCTAGGTCCATGGCACACTCGTGTCAATAATCTGTTGCAAATATATGCCTGTGGCCTTTGGCCTTGGTTTTCAAAATAATTTTCATCTCTTAAGCGTGAATCGGTGGCTGCCCCGGGAGTGAGAAGTCAATGCTCCCCTGTACTGGTCTTCTTTTGCAGTCTGGTCCTGAGCATTTGGGGTGCTGGTTTTCGTTTCCTGGGTTTGTACACTGAACTGAGGATGGGTCTCATGACCTTAGCTACCCCTCTATCTTCCTAACGGGGGATTGGAGGTCATCAAAGGAGCAGTCAAGTTTTGTCCTTCTAGTGAGTTGTATTCTCTACCTTTTATGCATTTCAAAATGGAAAATTGTGAAAGGGTGGGTCACTTCCCAAGGCCACTCAAATGGAGAAGAGGTAGGTCGTTTTAGAAATCTGCCCTGTACTCCAGATCCAACAGGGTCTGTTGAGACCCTTGGATATAAATACTTAGTTCTGCTTAGATTTCAGGATTGGGCTTAGACATATGATTGAGGTCGCATAGATTCCTATTCACAAGTGACTGACCTAATTTTTGAAGGACCCCCAATCTCTTTTCCAGCCAGAGAAAATGTGCCCACCTGCATCTGTCTGAGCTACCTAGGTGGCAGTTATGCTGGCGAGAAATAATCAGGAATTCTTCCCACAGGGAGGCTCAACATCCCAGGGAAACGTGGTCACACTGTTGGAATTTTCTATTTTGTTTTAGTGACTTTCAGACCTTCTTTTTTTTTTTTTTTTTTCATTCATTGTACCTTTGATTGCTGATATCCATGGAATTTCCAAGAAGAAATTTTTCCAATTTACTTTTTAAACTTTTTTTTTGAAATAATATCAGAACTAGCCCCCCTTGAAAAAAAAAAAAAAAAGAAAGAAACCCAAAGAATTCTCTCCTACCCTTCACCCTGTTTCCCTAACTATTAACATCTTTATTTTTCCTTAGTTCAAGAAAAATCAAAACCAGGAAATTAACCTTGATACAATATTATTAATTAATCTACAGACCGTGTTCGGATTTCACCAGTGTCCCACTAATGTCCTTTTTCTGGGCTAGGATCCCATCCAGCATTCCACGTTGCATTTAGCTGTCTGTCTCCTGAGCCTCCTCCAGATCTGGGACAGATCCTCAGTCTTTCTTTGACTTTCATGACCTTGACGCTTTTGGAGAGTTAACAGCCAGTGGATTTGTAGAACGCACCTCTGCTCAGGTTGCCTGCTGTTTTCTTAGGATAAGAATGAGGCTGGGTACTTGAAGCAAGAATGTCGCAGGAAGGGTGTCTTGTCCTCTAGGTGCCCCTATCAGGGAGCACAGGAGCCCCCGTGGTTCGTTACTGTAAGGTTCACTTTTGATCACTTGGTTAAGATCTTGTCTTCTGGGGTTCTCAACTGTAATGTTATCATTTTTTTCCCCCTTTGTAAAGAAAAAGTATCTGTGGGGTGTTACTTTGAGACAATGTAAATGTTCTTTTCTTTTCTTATTTTTGCCCCCTGATTTTTATGTCCACTGGGGGGATCTTGCCGATATGATTACTTTGAGAAACACTATGGTAATACTTAACTCCTATGTTTCTTAAGTCACAATTCTTCTGTAAAGGAAAGCTGTTTAGTTTCACCTATTAGTTATTCAATGTTTTGCATTAGTATGGACTCTCCAATATTTATTTTAGCCTGTGGTTTAAAAACCCATTGCTATCGATGTTTTTTCACTCAAATTATTTTGGATTTGACCATTAGAAGCAGCTTCAAGTTGGCTGTATCCTCTTGACATACCTAGATCACGGTTAAGGACTCAGGAAGGCGTTTTGTTCTGTATATTTGAATGACTGAAGTATAGATATAAGGAGAATTGAATCTTCTCCCTACCCTCCAAATCTTAGTCCAAGCCCATTGATAATTATCATAGATAGTCAATTATATATTTTGATATATTTTCTATACAAATGTGTACGTGTATGTGTTCATTTTAAAATACAAAGTGAAACCTACCATACACATTGGTTTATGCCTCTCTGTATTAATTGGCTTTCTGTTGCTGTGACAAAACACCTGAGATAAAACAACTTAAAGATGGAAAAGTTTATTTGGTGTTATATATTCAGGTTGCTTGGCCCTAACACTTTGGGCCTCTGGTGAGGTGGTTTATCATGGCAGAAACACATGGCAGAGGAAGCCTTTCACCTCATGGTACCCAGGATGCAAAGAGAGAGACAGGAAAGGGCCAGGGTCCCAATATCTTCTTCAAGGCCACATCCTCAATGACCTAACTTTGTTCCACTAGGCTCCTCCTTCTAAAGGTTTCACCACCTCCCAATAATGCTAAAAGCTGGTGGTCAAGACTCTAGTATAAAAACTTTGGTGACAATTGAAATCTAAATCATAACACTTTGTTCTTTATTAATATGTGAAACACATCTTTGCATCTATTTTATAGTTGTGTTCCTAATCACAGAGAAATTCTAGCTTCTTTGTAAAAATCTATCATAATTTATATAACCAGTGCCTTGTTCATGAGCAATTTGATTATTCATATGTGTGTGTGTGTGTGTGTGTGTGTGTGAGAGAGAGAGAGAGAGAGAGAGAGAGAGTGTGTAGGTATTTAGATTGTTTTGTTTATAACCGGCCACCTTTAGAGGGGTGGGGGAGAAAGTGAGAGAGAAGCAGCACTGATCCAAGATAGAAACCTTTGCCCATCTGACAGGTTTCTCATTGTTTTTATTTGCATATCTTTAATTATGAGTGACATTTAACATCTTTCCATATGTTTAAAATTCATTTATATTTCTTGCTCTGTGAATTGGCTCTTCATATCCTTTGCCCATTATTTTTTTTTCTATTGAATGATTGATATCTTTCTCACTGATTTGCAAGAACTTATTATATATTAAGGAAATTAGCCTTTTCCTGTCATTTATGTTATAAATATTTTTCCCAGTTTGTCATATGCCTTTTGATTCTGCTTATGTTTTTATCATAGTGAGGTTTTTAGGATTTTTAGACTTAGATTTGTCTGTCATATTAGAGCTTCTGTGACGTGCTTCATCTGAGATATCAATTTCATGTTTTCTTTTATTCTTCCCACTCCCACCTTTTTACCTGTAATCATCTTGATATTATTTTGATATAGGAAGTGTTTTAGGATTCCAGTTTTATTCTTTTGATATTTCCCCCCAGTGGCTAGCCAGTTGCTCAAACACTTTTTTTTTTTTATTAAATAATCCTTTTTCCTTTCACTCATTAAAAAAGGCACCTTTATCATTTTCTAAATTCTCATATGCATTCACATCTACTTCTGCACTCTATTTGACTGAGTTGACCTGTCAGCTCTTTCTGCACCTGTTCCAACCAAATTAATAATTATAGAATTCAATGTACTATCTGGAAGGCTATTCTTTCTCTTTCTTAGAATTTTGATATCTGGTTTCACATTATTATTATATTTTCCTTCATCAGAGATTAAAAATTATCTTCCCCAGAAAATATTTAGCAGATTCTTTTGAGGATGCGGGTTTAAGAAATGCAATAAGTTTATAAAGAGAATTAACATTGTTATGAGTTGGTGTCTTCCGTTTAAGAAAAAAATGAGACCTTTTAGTCATGCTGCTTAGTCATTCTAAATGACATTTCTTTATTTAGGCCCCAGATTCATGTTTAGGTTTATTTCTAGGTAGGTGCTCTCCTCTGTCTCCTCTTTACCTTCTCTGTGACTGTCTTTCTCTCTTTCACATGGTGTTAAATTATAAATCCAATCTTTTCTTCCATTATGTTTTTCTGATTGGTTATTTATTATGTGGGGGAGGGGGACTTCAACTACAGATATTTTTTCATATTCCTTTTAAAACCAGCCACCTTGCTACATTTTCTTATTGTTTCTGCGTCTGTCTCTCTTTCTCCCTGTTCATCAGGTTTTCATAAGGATTCTGGCATAGCATCATATCCTTAGCAAATAATAATTTTCTTTCTTTTTTTTTTAACAAATTTAGAACTTCATATTTCTTTCCCTTTTCCCTTGAAATGATTAATCTGTTGGGGAAAAATGCTGGGTGGAAGTGTGTGGAGGCAGCCTCCTGTTTCCAACTTCAATGTGCATGATTTCCACTTCACTACTAAGCATTTGTATCTGCGTGTTACAGAAATACCCTGCTATCACTGTTTGGTTGATTGTTTATTTGTTTTAATCAGGGATTCGTGTTTAAATTTATAAATGCCTCTTTACAGAATTTGTGAAGAGGATCAAATATTTTTTTCTCTGACATATTAAAAGAGTGAATCATATTAATAGATATCCTTATATTCAACCATCTTTTTATTTGCAGAATTAGCCCTATTTGATCAAGGCTCAGTATTATTTTTAAGCCACTTTCTTAAAATACTATTTAGAATTTGTCATGTTGCTCTTCAGACATATGATGGATGGGGAGTTTTTAGAATCTCTTTGTTGGGTTCTGGTATCAATGTTATATATACCACCTTCAAAAAAAAAATTTGGAGATTTTTTCCTTTTCTCCTTAAGTCCTTGAGTTGTTAAAATAGCCTTTGTATCCTCTGTGTTTAGAAGGATTGCTAGAATTAACTTGTGAAAACATCTGGGCCTGGTGCATTTTTTCAGGTAGCTCATGATTCTCTCAAATTAATTTTTTTTTTTCATGGTCATTGGCCCGTTCACATGTTTTCTTTCTCTTCCACGGTCAACTTTGGTGATTTCTCCTTTCCTACAGAGGTGTCCATTGTGTTGGTTGAAAATCATTTGCACAAAATTAAATAATGTATTGTTTCCTATAATATTGCTTTCATCTGCGCTGATTCCTAATGTTGTGGTTCTTAATGTTGTGAATTGGTGAATTCCTTCTTTTTTCTTTATTAAGATAGATCAAGATTCCTCAGGTCAGCACTATTTACATTTCACATTTTAGACGGGATGATTCTCTGCTGGGGAAGGGGCCTGATATCTGTACTTAGCAGAATCCCTGGCCTTGCTCAAGAGATGCCCAAGCTTCTCCCTAATGGGGCAACCAACCCCAAATGTCTCCAGATATTCTCATTAGAAAACTTGTCACTCCCAGCAGGGGCCGCTGAGATAGCTAGTGGTTGATCTTTTTTTGGGGGGGAGAGGGGGTGCTCCCCACTACAAAGAGATATATCTGCGAGATTCATTTTCATTCATTTTCTGCTGGTACGTGGATGTTTTTTTTCTGGCTTTACATTTGGTTCTTCTTTTTCTACGTTGTGAATTGCACGCTTAGTTTACCTAATTTTTTTTTCCTTTCTTATTGAATGATCTAGGTTTGAAAGTTTGTGTTTTCCCCTCAGCTCTCACTCCTTGATGTACAATCATTTTCAAACCAGAGATTCTGCAGTTTCTGTTTTAATTTCTACTTTATCCTGAGTAATTTTCGTCTTTAAAAGCTTTTAAGTGTTTGATTATTTTTGTTTTGGTCTGTTTTGCTCTTTTAGAATTTCAAATCTAGATCCGCTAACATCCTGCCCACAGATTGTGATCTCTCTGTCTCCAGTTCGATCATGTGCTAGATTTTCTTATAACCAAATCATGGTCAATTGTGCTTGTGTTCCATGGGCGCTCGAAAAGATTGCTTTCTATTTTAAGAGAATGGCATCTGATGCCTCTCTTCAGTTGTGTTCCTTACATTTTTCACATCCTTCCTAATTTTTATCTACTTGATTTGTGACAAACTGCACATGAATTAAAATCTATTACTATTTTGTTCTGATGATTTCTACTTTGTGTTTTTTTCTTTCCTTTTTGAAATTTTTGGTTGCACATGATCCACTTAGATAAATGTGTCTAGGCGTCTAGTTCAATTGATCATTATGAAGTGTCTCTCTTGGTCTGTTTTTCTTAAATTTACCTTTCACCTTCAACTTAAACTTACCTGAAAATAATTATCAAATCAATCTCTCTCTCTCTCTCTCTCTCTCTCTCTCTCTCTCTCTCTCTCTCTCTCTCTCTTTTCCTGGTACCAGGGATTGAACCCAGGAGTACTTAAACACTGAGCCACACTCCCAGCCCTTTTTCATTTTTTATTTTGAAACAGCATTTCACTAAGTTGCTTAGGGTCTTGCTAAGTTGCTGAGGCTTGTCTCCACCTTGCTTTTTATGCCTTTGTCAATCATCATGATTTTGCTCTTTCTGAGTTACTTTTCCTCAGATGAGTTACATGTATAGTCCAACACTTGGTTTTATTTTTATCATCCAATGATATGTATGGATTGTCTCATTGACTATGTATCCAGTGACAAGCACAACTGTCTCATTGACTATGTATCTGCTTTCTCTTGATAGGTAGGAGTATTAGTTAGTTTCATCACTATTAAAAAATACCTGGAGTAGTCCATTCATAAAGAGAAAAGGTTTACTTGGGTTCACAGTTCTAGAGGTTCCAGTTCATAATAGGCTGGCTCTGTTGCTTTGGGCCTGTGGTGAGGCAGCCCACCAGGGTGGGTATACAGTGGGGCAAAACCCCTCCTCCCTGGGCCAAGAAGCAAAAACCGGAAAGAGGAAGAGGAAGAGGGAGCATCTGTGTTCCCCTTGAAGGGCACACCCCCAAAGACCTGAAGAGCTCCCACCAGGTCCCACCTACCTCCCCCAGGTCCCACCACCTCTCCATAGGACCATCCTGGGCACCAGGCTGGACCCTACATGGACATCTGGGGGACGTTCAAGATCTGAACCACACCAGGAAATTAGCCCATTTGTCCTCATTGAAGTGAGAAGGATGTTTGGTTCTCGTTCTGTGATGATCGATTAAATTTTCTGGAACCTTCCTTCATCTTCTGCTGTATTTTCTGAGCTTTCTCTGTTTTCTTGTGTTTCTAACAGATGAAAAATTTCCAGTGTCTTAAATATCCTTTTATTTAAAATATATTAATATTTTATCAATATTCCTGGAGCTTATTGTCGAGTTTTTGTTTTATTCATTTAGTTTGTTAGTTTGCTGTTATTTTAATATGGAATCTGTGGGGTTCTTTTTTTTTTCATTATTGAGATCCAAAATACCTCAGGTTTTCCTAAGACTCCTTGGGCTCTTTCAAACTCAACATTGCATTTCTTTACTTAAGAACATTTATTATTATTATTATTATTATTATTATTATTATTATTATTTCCTTGTGAGTTTATTTTCTAATTTTTTTGTTACTTTTTAAATATTCTTTTCTTCAGGTATTCCAGTTATGTATATGTTGAATTTTATTAATCTTGTCTGTCATTTTCTGTTTCATAAATTTTAGTTTTTAGTTTTTAAACTTTATTTTCCTTGATTTTTATCATGCCCTTCTTCCTAGTTTTCTTAGCAGTAGCTGTTCCATTCATTCTGCTTCTTTTTTCCCCCTCCCCTCCCCTCCCATCTTCTCTCTCTACCCCATCTACTGTAATTCATTTCCCTCCATGTTTATTATCCCGTTCCCCTCACAACCTCTTATATGTAATTTTGTATAACAATGAGGGTCTCCCTCCATTTCCATGCAATTTCCCTTTTTTCTCCCTTTCCCTCCCACCTCATGTCTCTGTTTAATGTTAATCTTTTCTTCCTGCTCTTCCTCCCTGCTCTGTTCTTAGTTGCTCTCATTATATCAAAGAAGACATTTGGTATTTGTTTTTTAGGGATTGACTAGCTTCACTAAGCATAATCTGCTCTAGTGCCATCCATTTCCCTGCAAATTCCATGATTTTGTCATTTTTTAGTGCTGCGTAATACTCCATGGTGTATAAATGCCACATTTTTTATCCATTCATCTACTGAAGGGCATCTGGGTTGATTCCACAGTCTAGCAATTGTGAATTGTGCTGCTATGAACATCGATGTGGCAGTATCCCTGTAGTGTGCTCTTTTAAGGTCTTCAGGGAATAGTCCGAGAAGGGCAATAGCTGGGTCAAATGGTGGTTCCATTCCCAGCTTTCCCAGGAATCTCCATACTGCTTTCCAAATTGGCTGCACCAATTTGCAGTCCCACCAGCAATGTATAAGTGTACCCTTTTCCCCACATCCTCGCCAGCACTTGTTATTGTTTGACTTCATAATGGCTGCCAATCTTACTGGGGTGAGATGGTATCTTAGGGTGGTTTTGATTTGCATTTCCTTGACTGCTAGAGATGGTGAGCATTTTTTCATGTACTTGTTGATTGATTGTATGTCCTCCTCTGTGAAGTGTTTGTTCATGTCCTTGGCCCATTTGTTGATTGGGTCATTCTGCTTCTGATAGGGCTTTATTTCTAAACATATGACTTTATTTTTTCCCCTTTCATTCTTTCCTGAGGTCCTTCCCCTGTTTAGTAATATGAATCTTTTTTTCTCATGAATTGTTTCAAGGTCTCATATTTAGTTTATTTACAAGTCAAACATTTTCACAAGACTTTTTTTGTTTTGTTTTTGCTTTTTAAATCTTTCCTGGAAAAATGTTCCTCTTGATACACACTCTCTATTCTCCATCCTATTTATTTATTTATTCATTTATTGTAGATACGTTTCTGATGACTTTTTTGCATGTATCAGTATTAGTGAAGACATTCGCTAGAAGCAATGGGTTGGGGAGATTGGGTTGGAAAAAGGCTGGGGTCTTCAGTGCTAGGTTGAGGCTGATGGCATCCCATAGGGAACGGGAGTCAAGACCAAGTTCTGAGTGGAAGAGCAAAGAGGTGGGAAGATCACAGTTTCAAAGTTGCTCCTTCCCTTACTTCGGGCTCTAGGCAAGGCCTTCCCTGTCAACTTCACCTCCACCTTTTCCTTACCTCTCTCAGGATGCTTTGCACTCCCTACCGAATGTGAAAGTGACTCATGCACTTGCCTCATCTCAATGCTAGAGTCAGCTCCTAAAGGTCAGGGATTCAGCTTCCTGTTTGATGTCACTAGAGGACCAAGGTCTTTGCAAGAGCAAAACAGATATTCTTCATTTAGAACCAAAGCGTGTGGCCTTGTGTGAGCGCAGTGGTTCCCAGGGAAGGGGAGAGAGCTGAGTGGGAAGAGACAGACAGGGAAGACTTCCTTCCATAGGATCCGGGGAGCAGCCATAGCAAAGCCAGGCTCACAAACCCCAAAGCATACTAAAATTGCAACCCTCTCCACTCCACATATCTCTTTTTCTATTCCATTCTTCCCCTTTAGCATTTTTCACTACCTAGCATTTTTATGACTCACTTATACGTCTAAGTTTGTTAATTTCTTGCCCTCCCTTTTGGGAAAGCAAATTCTATGTGGGAAGAAATTTATTTACTTTTTCCAGTTGATATATTTGTGGTACCTAGAGCAGTGTCTGGTGCTCAGTAGATGCTCAGTTAATATTTGTTGAATGCATAAATGTCTATAGGGGTCAGGTGAGTTACATGAATAAGTGACGTAGCCTGACATCTACATATACATCAGGGTTCCATTTTTAATGATTTTACTCTCAGCAGTTTCAGTTAGTTGCAGTCAACTGTGGTCCAAAAATATTAAGTGGAAAATTCCAGAAAGAAACAAAAGTTTTAAATTGCACATCAGTTTGAGCTGCATGATAAAGTCTTGTGCTGTGTCCTACTCAGGATGTGAATCACTACTTTGTCCATCATATCCACACTGTATACACCATCTGGCCATTAGTCATTTAGTAGGCTTCTCGGTTATCACTTGGACTGGTGTAGTACCTCAGTGCTTGTGTTTAGTAGCCCTTGACCCATATCATTCATCTCATCATCTAGGTACACTGTAGCATGTCTCATCATCATCATCATCATCATCATCATCATCATCAAAAGGCAGCTACTGTACTGTATGATATTGAGAGAGAGAGAGAGAGAGAGAGAGAGAGAGCATCTGTAATTTTACTACAATATATTGTTGAATTATTTTATCACTAGGCATCATTGTTAATATTTTACTGTGTCTAATTGATAAATTAAACTTTATCACGGGCATACATGTATAGGATAAAAGTATTAGATGTAGGGTTTTGTAGTATCCTTGGTTTCAGGAATCTACTGAGGACTTGGAATGGAAATATCCCCTGTGATAAAGTGGGAATTACTATATTTATTTACTGGGCTGTTCTTCACTTTTACAAAGAATACTTGGTCATATCTTTCTTAGAAGCAATTCCTCATATCTTCTTTTTCCTTTTTTTCTTTTTCTTTCTACTGTATTCTTTTAAATGTTATAATCATATAGTGCACAGAATTTTTTTTTTAATACTGGATATTGAACCCAGAGGTGCTTTACCACTGAGCCATATCTCCAACCCTTTTAACGTTTTAAGATAGGGTCTCAATAAGTTGCATAAGGGCTTGCTACGTTCCTGAGGCTGGCCTCCAACTTGTGATTCTCCTGCCTCAGACTCCGGAGCTTCCGGGATTTCAGGTGTGTGCCACAGCACCAGCTACACACAAAGAACACTCAAGGGCAAGGACAAGTGCTGGCTGGCAGGTGCAATGTTGAGGTGCAATGGGGAGTGGTGGGTACTGCAGACAATTGGAGAACAAGTGCCCTGCCTAAAGGGCAGCTTGCCCCTCTGCTCTACAGTGTTGCCAGAAAGGTCAACTGCCCTGCCCAGCACTGCCCCAGCTGCCAGTTTAAAAAATGAAGCCTCTGCATATTTGTGGGAGAACTCCTGTTTGCTAAAAGTGGCTCAAATATTACAAAAGCAAAACAAAACCATGAAACCATCACCGCCACCACCACGGGCACCAATCAAAATTATGAGGGTCAAAATGGGACCGTGGCCAGGAGGGCTGCTGGGTGGTGATGCTCACACAGTCGCAGCGACCAGGTGACTCCTGGCTTCTCCTTCTACCATCCGGGGATCTATGGCATGCTCTCTGCTCTGACGCGGTTTCTCCCTGCACCACCAAGCGGAGTCTAAATGTCACCCCCATGTAAAGCAGTGGTGGCTCCAGAGCCGTCGTGGTGAGCTGTCTAAAGGGGGTGTCAACTCATTGGACAGGGTATAATTTCAGTCAATGTGTTGTCTTATTTTAGTTCAACATCATTTCCCAGTTGCAAACCTTTTGAATGACATACAAAATGCAAAACAACATAAAAGGTCCTCCCTCAGGCAGATCTGTGTCCATGTAGATCTTTAATTATTCTTTTTGAATTCTCATAATAATGCAGTACCCCAATTCTGGCAAAAAAAATTAAAAAGTCTGATGGGAAAGATTTGTGTCACCTGTACGAGGATTTTATTTTATTTTATTTTTCATGATAGTCTTTATATTTTTAGAAACATAGAACAAAAAGAAGGGCCTCTCTAATCAAGAGTATTCTTTAGGTATGGAGCATCAGACAATATTTGTGATAAATAGAAAATAACTGCTCTTATAGTCTTTCTGCGGTGACATTTAGAATAGCATGTTTGTCTTTAGAAAGTATTTTTAGTTGCATTTGAAGAGCAGCATCTAACATACTTTCCAGGTGGGGTCGGGGTGAATAGATAAATTTAGGAGGTATTAGACTTAAAAACAAAAAAATTTACAAAGAATCAAGCAGCTGCATATTAGATGTTTGAATCAGTTTTTAAATGTTTTTATTTTTTTTAAATTGGTGCCTAAAAATCGTATATCTTTTTTTTGTGAGGTACCATGCCATGTTTTGATAAATGTATATATGGTGCGATGTTCAAATCAGTGCATGCATACCTATGTCCTTGTCTATCATTTCTTTGTGATGAAAACATTCAAATTATATTTAAATATTCAAATAGATTTCTTGTAGCTTTTTTGAAATATATGGTACACCATTGCTAGCACCATCCTATTTTGCAATGAAAACACCAGAACTTATTTCCCCTACTTAACTATAACTTAGTACCTCCCTCCCTCTCCATTGTTCTGCTCAGACTCGGGTACCTACCATTCTATTCTTGACTTCTATGATTAGATACATTTTTTTTTTCTCCTAGGAACAGTAAAAAATGTCTTTTATAGATCATTATAAACGATTTGAAGGTTTTCCTGGGGGGACGTGACCTCTCTCATTACAAATAATGCCAGGTCTTCCATTGCAGGAGGGGGCTATGGCCTCTCTGTGTTGTAAAGGGGGTGTGCCAAGGAAGGCTCCTCAGTTGGGGGAACCCAGAGGCTGAAATCAAGCATCCCTTTCCCTCTCTGCATGAATCCAACAGTCCATGAGAGATAAAATTTGAGCCTAAGAGCACTCCATTTTTTTCTCTCCTTCTCTTTTCTTTCCAACTGGGGATTAAATCCAGGGGTGCTTTACCACTGAGCTACATCCCCAGCCATTTTTAGTTTTCATTTTAAGACAGATCTCGCTAAGTTTCTGAGTGTCACCTTGAACTTGTGATCCTCCTGTCTCAGCCTCCTGAGTCACTGGGATTACAGGCATGCACCTCCATTGTGAGCACTCCATTTTTTGGAAAGCTAAGCAGAGTGGCCTCTAAATGCTAGAACTAAAAACATATCTTTACACCACCAACCATAATTTATTATGATTAAGTAACCACGTTTTCATTTTAAACCAAATAGCACTTAAGGCTATGATAAACGTTAAAATTGGTTGCGGAAGGCCTGACAGTGGGAGCTGAGGCTCCAAAGCAGGAAAGACCCCATTCAGGGGGTTCTGGGGCCAGGATGGAGGGTGCAGCTGACCAGAAGAGAGCACTGCAGCCCCTCATGGGCTGAGACACTCCCAACATCATCTGCAACCACCTGGGTGCTTAGGTCTCTGTCTCTATTTCAAACTCTGTTCTCCTGGGATTCCTCTCCTTGATTAATTTGCATTTCAATCTAAAGCAGTTTGAGTAGGTTTTCTAGATGTTGTACAATACCCTCCAATTCATAGCCTCGAAACAAAGGATTAAAAATAAGTTTCTGGCCTCTGCACTTAAACAGAAACCTTCAGTAATCAAAACTGGCTCACCATGAACTTCCTGGCTTGAAATGTCCATTTCTCCCGCTGATGCGCGAGAGAGAGTTAGTTATTTCCCCCGGCTTTCAACTGACCCTTAGGCAGGAGGGAAGAATAGGTTCCCTGTTATTTATTTGGGTGTTTTGGGCAATTTGCTGTATATAAAAGCTGTAAGTACGGCAGCAGCTGGACTTCCTCGAGAAGGGGACTAATAACGCAGACTTAAACGGTGTTCAGCAGGAAGGAAATCTCAGCGACATCAGTGAACTTCAAGCTTAATTCAGATTCTATGAACCCACAGTGTTAGAAGAGGTCCATTTTCCTTTGGATTGTTTGGGCCGTCTGGGGCCCTGAGGTCCCTTTTTTCCCCCTGGAGACGCACTTGGCTTGGGGCCACACGTGGGCAGGACCTCCTGGCCACTGGTGGGTCAGAAGTGGCTGCTCCGTGAGGGTTGTTAGAAAACCTAAGATTTGGTGTCCTGCTGGGGAAACATAATAGACAGCTTCACTTTCACACCTCTTAAGGTCTCTTTAAAAACAGTCCCTCTAGAGGGAGTCTTGGAGGGTGGGGGAGGCGGGATGTGGCGCTTTACACCTCTGTATTTTTGGAAATTTGAAGAAGATCAAATGTTCCTTCACCTGTGCCTCCCTGGCCCCTCACTATGCCGTTATGGCTGCCTGGTGGTTGGCAGTCACCTGGGGGAGGAGGCGGCCAGATGTTCCAGGTGGTGCTTCAGGAAGGAACAGCAGGCTGCTGGCTCTGATGGGCCCAAATTGGTCTCCTGAGACTCCGGGGTCCCCAATGCCTCATCCTTCTGGACCCTCTGTCTGTCCCAGAGCAAAAACACCTGGGAAGCCCCTGCCCATCTTACTTCCAGAGTTTTCTTCTCCTGCAGCCTTCTCTCTGCAGACAGCAACATCCTCCCTCTGTCTCTAGATAAGCAAGTTGGTATCATTCTTGACCCCCCCACTTTGCCTCCCCACCCCAATTCCACCTTCAAAATGCATCCACTCGCTTCCCCCTCTTGTGCTCCACTACCTGGTCCCAAGCGGGGTGAGCCATTATTCACACCATTGGCAATCTTCCAGCCTGTCTCCCTGCCTCTGTCCCAAGTCCCTAGTCTCAACACTGATCAGAGTGACTCTTAAATAGTATGCTAGATCTCCACCTCACTATGTTCAGATCCTTGTCCATGTCTCTTTGTGTCACGAGGCATGGCATGGGCGCACTGACTGGCATGCCCATGATTTTGAGTCTTGGTATCTCCCAGCTCTTTCCTGGGCACACTGGTTTCTTTCTTTCTTTCTTTCTTTCTTTCTTTCTTTCTTTCTTTCTTTCTTTCTTAGAGAGAGAGAGAGAGAGAGAGAGAGAGAATATCTTTTTTTTTTTTTTTTGGTAGATGGACACAACACAATGCCTTTGTTTTTTTTTTTGTTTGTTTGTTTTTTTTTATGTGGTGCAGAGAATTGAACCCGGGTTGCGCTCCACTGCTGAGCCACAATCCCAGTCCCACACTGGTTTCTTTATGTGAAGGCTGTCTGGCTCCAGTCTCGGGGCCTTTGCTTAACTTCACCCTCTGCTATTTGCAATATTATCAACACACCTGCAGTCTTTGCTGAACTGTGACATCTCAGTGAGTCCTTCCCTGAGTGCTCCACTCCCATTTAAAGTTTGGGCCACTCCCACCTTAGATTTCCCTTCTGCTTAGTTTGTCTCTAGGACCATTATCACCATTTGCAATTAAACATTCGTGATCCTCTGCAAGGGCTAGGGTGTTGTCTGTTCTTTGGTTAATGGACATCCAGAACTTGAACTAGTACCTGGTATCAGTGAGTATTCAATGCATATTGAAAGAATGAATGAATGAATGAATAAATGAATGAATGAACAATTAACTCCACAGAGTCCCATGTTTCATAGTGCAAGAGGCTGTGTGCCTTACTGGAAAAGAGCTTTAGAGTGAGCTGTGTGGACAAGATTATTGTGTTGGTTTGGTTTGTGCTGCTACTCAAAACACCCAAGGCGGGGTAACTTATAGAGAGGTTTATTTAGCTCATGATTCTTGTGGCTGGAGGAGCCATGGAGTATGGCACCAGCATCCTGGGAAAGGACCCCTGGCTGTGTCACAATCTGATGGTGAATCACAAGGGGAAACGGCTGCATGCGGAAGAGTCTGAGCACATGGGACAGCCTGGCTTGGTAATAACCTGCTCCCTCAAGAACTCTGGCAGCCCGGGCAGCCCCAATTCACTCCCTAGGATGGGACACTTATTCCCTTTCGCTGGGCATTCCTGTTAAGGGTTCTCCTGTCTCAACACTGCCACAACAGGGACCTAGTCGGGATGTGTGAAGGACAGTCCATGTACAAACCATAGCAACACTTGGGGTGACCTCTCTGGCTTCCTTAGTAAATGACTCACATAGGTCAAGGACCTGACTGGGGAGCACTGTGGGGCATGCTGTACTCTGGGATGTAGGCATGCTGTGGGAGCCCTCAGATGATAAAGCAGTCAGAAGAGAAGAGGGTGCCCGGGCTTGGCCATTCGCCCATGTGGCCCTGCTTGGCTCTCAGAATTGGCGCCCTTCCACTCCCACCTGCCTTCCCAGCCATGCCCACCTGCCTTCTCAGGCAGGAGCATCTATGGCAGCTTGGAGCCTGTTCATTCCAGTCAGAGTACCAGTGCCTTCTCCCCAAATGCAGGGCCTGCCCTGAACCTCAGGCTTCTTCACACACCTCCCTGGTCACATGCTCCCCTAGGAAGCTGGACCAAGGCCCAGATGATCCTCCAGTGCTGAGGAAGCCCTCAGCGTACACTTTGCTGGCCCCGGTGGCAGCATTTTTATTATCACTGTTGATTTTCAGGCACTCTCAAATTGGGGGGTAAACTTAAAAACACTACATCTATCATAAGACGCATTATTCCTTCAATGTTTAAAATGCTAGTGAGTCTTAGCATTGTTAAAATATAGAATCATGGGCCTGCGAAAGAGCAAACTGATAGGAGCTCAGGCATCTGGCTCTGTCCTCTGCAGGCCTGGAAAGCAGTAGGCCCAGGGAGCCAGAGTCAGGGCTCAGAATGAGGACAGAACTCGGGGTGGGCCCCCAGATGAGCACAGGTGACTGAGCGTGGGTGAGCTCTGCCCACCACACCACAGGGGCATGGCCACCAGGCTCCACTCTGAGGTCACTCACCAGTCAAGGGAATTGTCCTTCACTTGACCAATGGATGCTTAACAAACATTTGATTTTAAAAATCGCCTGTTTGGACTTCCCAAGTAATAACACTTTTCCAAATAGGATCTACAGGGACAGTTATCCCTATTATCTGTTACAGTCGGTATTATAGTTTGGATGTGAGGTATCCCCCAGAAGCTTAGGTTTGAGACAATGCAAGAAGTTTTAGAGGAGAAATGATTGGGTTATGAGAGCCTTAATCAAATCAGTGAATACCCTGATGAGATTAACAGAGTGGGAACTGAAGGTATGGGTATGGTGTGGCTGGAGGAGGTGGGCATTGGGAGCATCCTTTTGGAATATATATTTTGTATCTGGTGAGTGGAGATTTTCTCTCTCTGCTTCTTGACTGTCATGTGAGCCACTTCCCTCTGCCATACTCTCTCACCATGATGTTTTGCTTCCCAGGAGCCCTGAGGAATGGAGCCGCCTGTTTCAAACCATGAATACCCAAATAAACTTTTCGTCCTCTAAACTTGTTCTAGTTGGGTCTTTTAGTCACAGTAGCAAAACAGCTGACTAAAACAGGAAAAGTGATAATTATTATTACAAACAATAACAACATTAGAAGCAACCATTTATGACATGCTTTCTTGGTGACAGAAATTGTACTAGAAATTTGATATTATTTGAATCATTTTAATTTTCATAAACATGGGGCAGAATTAGCATGAATGTCCCCACTTTGCAGATAAGGAAAGAGTTGGAACTAGGCTTAAAACTTTGTTTAAGATCATTCAGCTAAGATGTGAAGGAATCAAGATTCAAAATTGTCCCTTCCTGATGTACCTCTTTCAGGGAGCCCCACCCCTCAGCCCCACCCCTAAGTTTGCTCAAATAGATTCTGAGCAGAAACAATACCTAGACCAGCATATCCTTCTGTTCTGATTGTCTTGTGCCTTACAGGTGGGCATCAGACTTGCCCTGGTGGTTGGCACAGCCCTTTTGGGGGCTTGGGGTTGGGGCTGGAGTTTCTTCAGGCTGAGGAAGGCCTCCCAACCTATTAGACCTCATGCCTCAGGATGTTCTTGTCTTGTTTTGTTTTGTTTTGTTTTTCTTTTGTTAATGGCAGCTGCACTGGGGACTTGGAGGGATGGAAATGGCTAAAATATTTTTAAATGATTTTCCCCCCCTCATATAGGCGAGAGGTTATACTGCAAGTTCAATGCTAATTACAGTTATTTACCAAGAAAAAATAATAATAATCCATGTAAAAGCAAAGGAAATCTGGTTCCAAAAAAAAAAAAAAAAAAAAATGTGTGCTGGTTTTCTGCTGCCCGGTCCAGTCTGTCGCCACGGAAGGGAGCCGGGCAGGAGATGTCTCTGGCTAGAGTGCAGGGGCGATAAATAACTCACAGGTGTCAGACACACAAAAGAATTACGCGCGTCTGACCTACGAGGGGATAAATCCCCGAGTCTCTGCTTATGGGCCAGGAGATGTATCTTTAAGTGTCATAAAAATTTAAGCATGGTTCTGCACAACCCCCCCACCTCTTCCTAATTGTCTTCTATAATTTTTTGCCAGATTTATTAAAATAAGATTTTCTGGGGGTGGGGGTGGGGGGTGTGATTTCTTTTTCCTATTCACTGGTAGAATGTGCTCTTTAGTATCATTTTACATAATTTAATACAATTTGTTCCATCCATTGATTTTCATGGGGATACAAGCTGTTCGTTTGTGAGAAAGCTGGCATGGGCGAGAGCGCTGGCAACGACGCACCTCGAGGAGCCCGATCGGCCTCCAAGTTCTGGGGGGGCTTCGGCCATTTTGAAGGGGGTGGGTGAAGCCTTGGAGTCCCCGGCCTCGACCCCCACCGTGGGAGACCCTGGAAGGAGACTCGGGGCCACACCAGGGCCTGGAGGGGAGGACTAGGGTCCCCTCCACGGTGGGAGGGGGCGCTCTCCGCAAACGCGCAGCCTGACGCAGAAACCCAGGTGTTTCTTAATTACTAGTGCAGAAGGGGAGGTAATGCTGAGCGGATGTGCAGTAATGGTGACCGCGCCAGGCTGGGGACCCTGGCCAGCCAGTCCGTCAGCGTCAACCCGCTGCTGCCCTGGTGGCCGCCCACCTCGGCCAGCTCCGTCCCCGAAGGGGGGAAGCCTCAGCTCCAGTCCCCACCCCACTGGGGCTGTGGATATTTTAAGAATTAGCCGAATTCTTGAAATGTGGGAAAGGAGGCAGGCTACTCAGAGTGGCACTAACATGTCCAGGGCTCAGGCCCCAGCCTAGGGGAGGTTTGGCTCCTGCTTTCATCTTGGTAGAAGTCCTGCCTGAGGGTGTCCCCCTAAGCCACTCCAGGGTCCAACTCCCACAGCCTCCACTCACCAGTCTGTCTCTGAGACAGATTCTGTTTTCCCCGGGGTGAAACTGTCAAAGCTCTATCTCAGAAGACAAGAGAACAGGATTTCAGCTCTGCCTCCATTGGGCTGTGTGACTTTGGGAAGGTGGCTTCAACTCTCTGAACTACACTGACTCCTTAAAGGATGCCTCACAAGTGTTCTGTATGGTACAGCCTTTGGAGTTCTCAGATTCTGTGAGGTGCTGCGTTGCCACAGGCAGAGATCAGGAGTTTTCCTGCTTTACTTTCTCCTCAACATCCATCTGATTGTATAGGTGGACTGAGACTGACAGGAGACCAATGAGAAGGGGTGACTGTGTGGGGAGCATTACCCCTCTGCAGGGCCCTGACCCCACACGGTGATTGTGACACGGCTCAGCATCAACAAGACCCACCTACAGCTTGCCCGGGGCTGGGCGGTTCAAATCCAATTGCGCAGCCAGGAGGAGCTGCATGTTCCCAACTCACTGCTGATTTCCTGAACACCCATCACGCCTCATCCCGGGACCACTGTCACCCCTGCCTGCTTTGGCTTCCTGTGGGGAGGGCCTGGGGCCCGCGGCTGTCATGTCACACGGACTGACAGGGACGCGCCCCCTCTTGGGTAGAAGCCTCTCTGCATGAGGGTACCCCAGACAGTGATGAATCATCCCCTTCCCAGCACCCCTGGGGGATCGCTAAGTAGGCCAAATGAAATGATCTGAGCTGGCCGCTGGCCAGGGCGGCAGGGCTAATCCTTGCCTTTATAGGAGAGCCTGGGGCCAGAGGGTCTGCCACCAGTCACAGCCTCCTGCTGTAGTGCTGGCCCCTGCAGCCCTGTCATTACACCAAGGACCTTGGAGGCCCCCTGCTCGCCCCTTCCACTCCCTATTCTCTGAACACGCATGCGGGCACAGAAAGGCACCCACCTGTGCCCAGGCAGATGGAGAACGTCACACTACAGGCCGCCTCGTCCCAGTCCTTTTAGGGGTCACTTCGTAAGCACCTACTGGATGCTCATGCCTACGGGAGGGAGGGGTCATCATTAGAGACAGAGGAGACCAGGCCCTCTGCAGATACTATGGATGGCACTTAGACCTTGTCTGGCATGGGGAGGGAATGGGGAAGAGGGGCTGTGAAGGATTGTCACCAAATGCCGAGTGCCACAGTCTGGGCTGTGCAGTGGACCGCAGTTGCCTTTCAAATCCTCCCAGCAGTCCGATGAAGTGGGTGTCCTCCTTATCTCCAGGTTATCAACGAGGAGGCAAAGTCTTCGAGGTCAGGTGACTCGCTCAAGCTTGCAGAGCTGGTGAATGGTCACAGGGAAAGGGAGTGTGACCTGTCCTAGCTCTCATAAGCATTGGTCCGGCTCATGGCCCAGAACAGGCTGGGATTTCTGTCTGCTCACCTGGAACTCCTGTGTCCTGCATCCACCAGGGCACCCAGCCCTTACCTGGCAGGAAGAAGGGTTAGAACAAGGAGAACGAGGGCCCTCCTGCCCAGGAGTTCTCAGGGACACAGGCATAATGGCTCCTGCTCAGCCATCAAAACCATATGGGCGGGCTCTGTTTTCCTGCTTCTGCAGGAGGGATCCTGGGCCCAGACATTGGGCCGGCTCAGGCCTAACTTTGAGGAAGTGTGAACTTGGGAAGCCGACACTGTTGGAGGAGCAGAAGGTGTCATTCTCTTTACAAGATCATCTGTTGAGGCAGCGATAGGTTAGAGGCTCCCTGGGCCCAGAGAGCACCAGGGGCCTTAGCTGCTACCCCCGCTGGGCTGGACAGGTGATGGAGGTTGAAAGAGGGCGTCACCCAGTCTTCACTCATTCATTTATTCATTCAGCAATATTTACTGAGCACCTTGTATGTCTCCAGCATTTTCTGAGTTAGGGTGGGGGAGGGGGAATACGTCAATAAATAGAACAGCCAAAGCCTGTGTTCTTAATGAGGTGTCCTGTGTGTGTGTGTGTGTGTGTGTGTGTGTGTACCTGCCTGTGTGCACATGTTCCTGCATTTGCATGGCTGTGTGTGCCTGGGCATGCACGAACATGGATTTCCTGGAAGAGAAAGGAGACCCTGGGCAGGAACAAGAGCAGGCTGAGCCTCCCTTTCAGCCCTGGCCTGCAGACCTTGCCAGCAGCTTCTGCTGAGAGGGAAGCTTGAAAAATCCTCTGTTCTCCAGGAAGCCCCCCTTGGCAAAACCTCCATCCTTTCTGCCTCCATCCCATTTCCCCTCTATCTTGGGGGCTGCTCCCACCTTCCCGGCTAGGTCCCTGTCAGGACGCACCACTCACAGGACCAAGGTCAGCGAAGAAAGCAGCCACCCAAGGCTGCAGGTGAGTCTGCTCTGGGCACCACAGGGAGGCTCCTATTTTATTGCTCACCCAGTCACTTGCTGAAAAATTAATTTGCAAATGAATCACATTTATTGAGACCTTCTGGATCAGAGAACAGATGCAGTCTGGCCTGTTCCAGAAGACCATCCAGAGAAGAAACCCTGAAAACATGCAGTGGACAAAAGGACGGCTGCTGGCTGAGCTTGCTCCTTGTTTGAACGCCTCACTAGAGGCTGGCTTGTGGGTACTTGAAAGGCTCCCCGGAACTGGAGGCTCAGGGCTCCATCCTGCAAGGGCTCCTGGAGTGGAGGCTGGGCCGGGCAGCCGGGCACTCCCGACCGGCTCTCTGGATTGGTTCTCCCGTAGCCCCTCAGAAGCAACCAGGAGCCGGCTCTCCCCTCCCTGGCCATCTGCTTGAAGCATCTGGTGATCAGGTGCAAGCCCCACACCGGAGCATTCAAGCTGAAATGTGCAGTCACCTTGCCACCCACACTGGCTTTTGTTACCATGCCAGGCTGCCCCTCTTTGTGTTGGGGAGAACAGTTTTGGGATGGAAATCTGACTGCTGGCGCCGGGAGTTCACCAGGGCTACGCTGAGATCCCGCAGCCAGAGGCTGGCTGGGTCTCCAGACCTGGCTCTCCCAGTCAGGATCCATGGACCTGTCTCTAGCAGAGGGCTAGGGCTTTGACGAGTGGAGAGACTACTGCTCCTTGATTTTTTTCTTTACTTTGCTGGGTAAAGCAGTTCACAAACATTTGGATCCAGCCATAAAGGAGAAATTTGCAGTAGCATTGTGTGTGTGTGTGTGTGTGTGTGTGTGTGTGTGTAAAATAAAGGTGGATATTTATATACACAAAATAAAGGTGAATACATATATTATGTTCAGGTATAATATATCATATATATCAGATATATATATATATATATATATATATATATATATATATATATATATATAACAGCTTTATTTAATAAGAAAAGAGGGACCTGTTTCCACTGTCACAGCTGTCCCTGAGTGATGAGACCTTTTCAAGGGTGGTTCTCTGGGGCCACCAGGAAGGAGGTATGGGAGGCTTAGGCTCTGCTCCTCAGGCCACTTCCTTTCCCGTTCCAACCCAAGTGTCTTAGAAGGCAACGTGTTTATTCCTAATGATGAAACATCCTTTGCTTCTGCTTGAACATACCTAGAAGAGCGCTCAAGGTTTAACGTGGGGGTAATTCTACTCAAGGGTCAAGGGAGAACCCATTGCATTTCCCGAACCACTGAGGACTCACTTGTTAGCTGGGGACTCATTGCAAAGACTGGTGCTACTCTTTGCTTTTCAGTCTTTTAAACATAACTCCGCAGGCAACCACTCCAAACAATGGGAGTGAGGAGGGTGCAGAGGGACACTGTCTCCCCGGTGCCAGAGCCCATGAACATGGCATTTAGAGAGCTCTTCTCTTAGAGGGGAAGCAAGGTAAAGTTTTGTTTTGTTTTTGTTTTTTTTTTTGCAGGGGACAGAATGCGTCCCATTCGAAACTATTAAATGGTGAATAATAGTTTATTGAAAGCTGTCTTTTTTGTTGCTGTTTGTTTTTAATTGCTCAGTGTGATCTTAAAGAGGAAAGTGATGTGCTACTACATGTGGAGATGCGTTTTCTGTTTCTAGATGAGCCATAGGCATTACTCTAGAGTCTTCTGACGTGAAGAAATGCAAAGAAAGGGTTCCATAAACACCAGAAGTCTTGCTCAGGCCTAATCTGTCTCTTCCTCTGCCAGGAAGTTTTAATACTAATCGTGACAGTTAGTTTGATTTTGCTGAAGTCACTGAATGCTGAGGTTAGTGATATATTTTGCTCTTGAAAGATGCAGAGGAAATAAATTAAAAAGTCAAAAACCCAAACTGACCTGATCAGTTCTTCTCTGTTCCAAGGCATCTTCTTCATATGACATGGATCATTGGATTCCTGGGGAAGGGGAGTTGAAAGGTAGGAGTCGGGCAGGAAGGAGCCCACAAGTTTCTAAATTCCTACATGGGCCTCGATGTTCCTGCCAGTATCCCACCAGCCACCCTTTTGCTCTCAAGCGCTTTCCTGTAAGGTGCCTAAGGTGGAAACCACTCAATTTTAATGTGGAAATTTTTGGAACTTTCACAATTTCAAAGTGCATCCACTTCCTTAGTGGGAAAATTCAACCTCCAAGTCTTCAGTCCTGGCTACCAGAATGAATGACAACCGAGCTTGTTCCAAAGGATAGAAAAAAGTGAAATTAGTTTCTGATGTCACCTAGCTTTTTTAAATGTTCCCATATGATTGCTCCAGTATGTCTACAGTAGATTTTAAACATAGCCCAAGGATCTTTGATTTTTAAGATGCAATCTTTTCCTCCCTCCTTTTAACCAGCATGTACTTGCAACATGTGGTGCTATTTGTCTTATAAAGGATTGTGGGTCCTAAGTCTGTGGCCAACGTGACACTTCCCCTGCCTGCCCAGGCACACTCCCTTCCCCGTAGCTTGGGCTGCAGGAAGGTACCTTCTATTGCCTCCTGGCACTAGCTTGGCAGGCCATCCCTACTGGCACTGAAGTCCCTATGTCTTTCTCTCCTGCCTCTTGGTTGAGCATAACGGCAAGGTCCCATTGGCTTAAGGCACGGCGCTGGCTTTCTCTGATGGTTGTGCCGTAAGTTAGCAGGATAAGTTTGACAGTAATTTAATTTTCATTGACAAATGCTGTCATAATATTGAGGAAAAAGTGAGATATTGTATCAACAGTAGTGGTCGACGCTCAGCCAGTCATATGGACCGGGCGAACACCATATGCTTCCTCCAAACTCGCCTTGGAAGGCTCTGGCTAAGAACTTGACAAGCTTAAGATACCAGTCAGGAAAAAACGATTACCCTTGAGAGGTTCTTGCCATGTTTCCAGTTTCCTGATTTCCTGGGGGAAAAAAAAATAAAAATCAAAGAGGACCATTTCCTGGGTCCTAGCCAGAGTCCACCAACCCACCAGTCAGGGCAGTCCCTCCAGGATATCACAGAAGGAGAGTCTCCCACGCACCACGGCCAGTTGGCCAGTGGCAGCTGAGCACATCCCCTGCTGACAACCGGCATAATGGAAAGTCCCAAGATGATAAAACACCATCGATTACCTGCTGGCTTGAGTTTGTTCTGGCTGTGGTTCTCACCACTTAATGCCGGGGGAAGTTGCATCCACGCATGTCCAAAGAGGCCAGACCCCAGTCTGGCCCACATGACACACTGAGACAATCCCCCCCGAGAAAGGGGATGGGGTTTTCATCTTGTGGGGTACAGCTCATGACTGTTGTCTCTCCCAACTCTTTTCTGGACCAATCAGAACCACGAGTGGATTCCACGTGTCTGTGCACCTGGGGTGCAGGTGTGTCTTGGCCAAACTCTCAGCTAGGTGATTTCACCAAAAGGATGAACAAGTCAGTCTTAATTTGATCTGCTTTCCTAGCACTGGGCTTATTTTAATTTGGTTACTATACTTAGCAAAAACAACTCATGAGCAGAGTTACAAACAGCCCGGGAGAGAGAGCTGTGTGTGTGTGTGGGGGGGGGGGGGGTGTTCAGGGACACACCATCCCTGTGCACATTCTGCTGGTGTCCTTGGGTGGCTTGCCAAATATTTGGGGACCTTCCATCCTCTGAAGGATTCCCATCCCAAACAACGCTAAGTAAAGAAACAGGCATATGGCGTGTATTGGAGGTGGCTCAGCATTGGCACAGGACATCCGCTGTGGTGAACAGGTATCTGGAAAAGACAACAATCCCATCCTGCTCTTTTTGGAGCTTATCATTATTTGGATTTTGTGGTTGCTGTTGTTGTGTCTCTGTGTTTATGATTATCTTAACAAAGAGAGGGAGAGTGTGCAGTTCTCAGAACTGGGCACGGGGACAACTGCTCTCCAAGATGGCTCCCTGCCTGTGCCCGGAGCTGTCCTTCTTGTGATGCTCTCTCCTGTTCACCCTGGACGGCTTCTCAGCAATCCAGGCACACTGGCCTGGAGCAGGGAGTGCCTAGAGGGTGCAGGGAGGTCATCTAAGTGCAGATGGTTCTCTAAGGCAAGGAGAGCTCCTGGGTGTGGCTGGGGGTGTCCTTGGTCTCCAAAGAGAGTGTTGACTTGAAAATGCAGGGCAGATTGGAGGAGCAGCTGCCCTCCTTGCGGATGGCATCCGTTGGTGGCTGCGTAAAGAGGAGTTCCGGACTGCCTCCCATTACCATTTCATTACGCGACAGCAGATCCATACACAGATCCATACGCTGCCTCTTGGATGGGGTTTCCAAACACAGCAGGACACTGCGGAGAGAGCTTACCTCCTCTTCTGCCTGCTGGAAGCCCAGCTCCCTGCCATGTGGCGCTTTTGAGCTGGCGGCTGCGTATCTTCCTGGGCACCCCAGGTACTGGGTGCAGCCCTTCTGGTGGCCGCTGGGGTACTGTGCAGGATGCCTGGGGCTGCAACATTATCCAGAAGGGTCTCTCAAGGGATTGCATCAAGAATAAGCCTGGCTGAAGTCCGTCTTCTCACCCCGGTCACTCTGGATTTGAGATTCTTGGTTGGTGGGGTCAGCACTTCAAAAATGGTGGCCAGTCATTAAAAATGGTCACCACATAATAGGAGTTGGTTTTTCTTATCTGGACCTGGACACTCACATTTTTAGTGACCAAGAGAATGAGACAATCTGGGTCATACAGACAGCATTACATGAGAACAGCTATTGGCACTCCACTGATTCCAAGATGCATGGCCATCTTCCCTCTGATGGTGTGGTTTGGGGACATCTGAAGGGACTAGGGACCAGATGCTTGTCACCCTCTGCTATTGCTGTGGTTCCACTCCTTATTGGGTCTCCATCTCTTCACTGATAAAACTAAAGGGTCAGAAGGTGTTGCTGATGTTTCTGAATGTTCCTCCACCAGCCTCCTTCTTTCCTTCTTGACCAGTTAACAAATAAACATTTATAATCTTCATGTCTAAAAGTGTCCACAGGGTTGGAGGCATGGAACAATGTCATTCTTTCTCCCCGTTCCAATCTTTTCCCACCCATTTGGGGTAAAGTCTAGGAGAGGTCCCACAACAATCTTTAGTCACTTTTTTGAATTATTACAGAGGTCTTATGTCCCTTTGAGTTGTGAAAGAGCCTCGTTTGGGGTCATGATATCACATGTGTCCAGGCAACCATCAAAATTCCAAACAAAACTTACTTAGAGTTGAGTCTTCTCCCAGAGCTGGCTCATCCTCCTTTAGCTCAGGGGTGGAACAAGTCAATGTCTTTCTTCTTCTTCTCCCTGCCTCCTCCGCTTTCTCCCATGTTTTCTGGGGTTTGGATGGGGTCTAGACACATGGACACAGTAGAGGCACCTCCTCTGGATGCTTTCTGAGCCCTCTGGGGGGCCCACCTGCATCTCTAGGATTCTGTCATCTCTGGTTTGAGGTGGTTGTGTCTTTCTATGAGACCCATTTGGACAAAATCCATTGTAGTGGCTTTATGCAGAGGATTCCTTCCACAGTCACCTACATCTGGACCTTAGGGAACGCTCTTCATTTGTTCCAAGGAGCTCGAAGTGGAGCCATTCCCCAGGCAGCTCTTCTTCTCAACCCTCTGTCTGAGCAGCCACCAGCCCTCTGGTTTATCCAGAGCTGAATCTTGGAATGAACTCAGGTCCACCTGATTTCAAGGGCCATGGGAAAGGCTGCCTTTGAGGTGCCTCTCACCAGGTTTGAAGTGGAGGAAGCAACCCCAGGGAAGGAGGGTTGGTGATCACTCTTGTCTACCCACTCGTCGCAAAGAACCCCTTTATTTTAACGCTGTCTGCCTTTTCAAATACAATCCTTCTGTAGCCTCGAACTGGGCCTTGGCAGAGCGTTGCTGACTCTCCTTTGCCAGTCCTGCATCTCAATTTGGATAAAGCCAGACTCATTCATTTGGCTTCATGATGGGCCTTTTGGAGCTTCTACCTAAAGAGCTCCAGAAACCTGTATTCTAACATCCTCGGTTATCACGAAGCCCTTTGTAGAATCTAAACTCAAATCTCTTCTTCTGGAGTCTCAGTTCCTCTTCCTGTTAGATCCGTGGGGAGAGTTTATTAGTTCTGCACTTACAACAACCCTTTGGTACATAAAAATTGATTGCGCTAGTTACCTCTCACCTTGCTTTTCTGAGAAAGGCTGTGTCCTTTTATTTTTTTTATGATTAGGGTTAGACAAAGGCAGAAAGGTATTTCTGAGGGTTTTGTGCCGACTCAACGACCAATCCATTCTGTCCTCCTCCCTCTGCTGCGTCTGGGTCACACCACAGGGCAACATAAACGTATCTGTGGCTTCCTCATGAACTACCCAGAGGCGGTTTCTATGTCCCCAGAAGGTTCCCCCATGAAGGTTCCAGACAGCTGCAGGAAACCTTGTACTGACTCCAGGACTCCCGTGTCAGCAATGCTCCTGATTTCTAGGGAGCACCGAGGTCAAATCTGTTGGAAGGCCAGAAATCCCTGGCCAGTATGGCGGGTTCTGTCTAAGGTCTGGACACTGCTCCATCCTCTGTTTTACCATGTCTTCTGAATTTGTCATGACGACCTTTGAGGGTTTGGACACCTAATACTGATCCACCCTCAGACTCTCTGGGAGTCGATCTAGCTCTGAAGGGATAGTCAGGGAGTAGTGGGCCAGACCAACAACTGCAAAACCGATTATCGTTAGGGCCAGCAACAGGACATACTGGAATGCCAAGTAACTGGACTGTATTTCTAGTTTGCTGATTCTTTATTTAGTTGTTTCAAAACTATCTAGTTCTCAGGACTGAATTCAGATGGGTCCTTAGATCCTGACTCTGTGGTATTTGAAAAACTTATTTAATCTGTCTTACTTTTTTTTTTCATAGGTGAAATTGGGGATATAGGTAAAATATCACAAGGTTATAATGATGATCAAAATGAGCTAACTATTTAAACTGTAAGGCATTCATGCCCATATGACTATTCTCATTGAATCTAAGACATAACTGCTTGTAAGGCTATACTAGTAAAACAAATGCTATAAACTAGACATAGGGGAGTGAAGGGAGCGGAGGGGGCAAGAGGGTAGGAAGGATAGTAGAATGAATTGGACATTATGACCCTATGTGCATATATGATCACAGAACCTGTGTGACTCTACATCATGTACAGCAGACGAATGAGAAGTTATACTCTATGTATGATGTGTCAGATGCATTCTACTATCTTGTATAACTAATTAAACAAATAAAAAAAATTAAAAAATTAAAAAAGAATAAATATAAGTGGAACATCTATAAACAACACCAAAATCAACAAATAAAATATTTTTTAGGACTCCAGGAAAAAAAAAAAACTATCTAGTTCTCAATTTCAGACATTGTATTCTTAGTATCATAATTTCTATGTGATTCCTTTTGGGGATTCCAATTTTCACCTCAATTGTCTCTTGTCAACTACTTTCTTGAATATGTTGATTATAGTTTTTTTTTTTTAAGCCTGTAGCTTAACTTGTGGATGCTCTGTGGGTCTGCTTCTATTACCTGTTGCCTGATTTTCCATCGGGTCCTTGTTCATTTGGTCTCCTTTTCCCATATGTCTGGCAACTTTTAATCAAACAGTAGAAGTTGAATATAAAAATCATAGAGATAAGTCTGGGCTCTAGATCAGAATAGTTAAATAGAGAAAGGCAAAAATGTAATGTGTACCATGAATGTCATTTTTGTAGTAGCCTCATTAAATAAGTTCAAAGAGATAGTTAAATTAAAATTTAATAATATACTTTCTTGAACCTAGTATGTACAAAATATTATTTGCAGCCGGATGCCATGGGGCACACCTGAAATCCCAACATTTTGGAAGACTGAGGCAGGAGGATAGCAAATTCAAGGTCAGCCTGGTCAAATTAGCCAGACCCTGTCACAAAACAGGGAGGTACACAACTCAGTGGTAGAATTCCTAGTACTTGCCCCCCAACTATATAAAATCACTTGATCATATAACCAATATAAAATTACTACTTTACACACATTTTTGTACTAAGTCTTGAAATTTTTACACCCACAGCACTTTTCAGTTCTTACAAAACCACATCCCAAGTGTCCAATAGCCACGTGGCCAGGAGTTGCCCTATCAGACAGCACACTAGACGATGTCACATTCCTTCAGGGAAGATTGGCTTTTCTCCAGCAATGTATTCTACTTGGGGCAGATCACCTTAAATCAATCAGAAATTAAGTAGATGTCAAAGATTAGTTTATTTCTTGTGTGTTTTTAGTCCTACCTGTGTCCCTGAAGGATCACAACTGTATGTGTAGGGTGCTCACCAATAAACCTGTACTTTCCCTGGTCCTCGATTCTAATTTTTGTCTTCTTGGTCCCTTGGACCAAGATTTCATAGAAATCTCTGCTCAGCCTCTCAGAGTCTAGCTGCCACTTGTGGATTCCAATCGCCCTAAGAGGAAAGACGCACAGGAAAACAAGGTCTCTGAGCTCCCTTCTTTTTAGAATCTTGAACCTTCAAGTCCTGGTCTCTTTGATCTCACCCTTTATTCCTATTTTCTAATGCAACTTACCTAGTTGTTCTCAATAGATAGCTGATTTGGTGCAAGTGATGGCCAGAAGTGGGAGTAAAATAACATCTTAATCAGCTAAAACCATATATTTCTTTTCTATTTGGCAATCAATACTATTTCAGCCTTTGAAAGAAGGGTTATTTCTTTCTCTCTGATTCAGTACACCAAATCGAGTGTCTCAGTTGGTTCTATAGTTCTACAACAGAATACCAGAGAATAGGTGCTTTATAAAGAAAAAAGGTTTATTTAGCTCGCAGTTCTGTAGATTTGAGAGCCATGGCATTGATATCTGCTCAGCTCTGATGAAAGACTTATCACTGAATACATCACAATTGCAGAAGAGATCACATGGTGAGGCAGGAAGCAAAAGACCGAGAGGGACCAGGCTTGTTCCTTTTGTGACAAGCTCCTCTCTCATGAATTAATCCACTCCAACCAGACCTGACCCACTCCTGTGAGACAGCATTAATCCCTTCTGAAGGTGGAGTACCCATGACCTAATTACTAAGTCTCATCTCTCTCTCTCTCTCTTTTTTTTTTTTTTTTTTGATACCAGGGATTGAATTTAAGGGCACTCAACCACTGAGCCACACCCCCAGCCCTATTTTGTGTTTTATTTAGAGATAGGGTTTCACTGAGTTGTTTATTGCCTCACTTTTGCTGAGGCTGGCTTTGAACTTGCAATCCTCCTGCCTCAGCCTCCCAAGCCACTGGGATTATTGGCGTGATTCACAGTGCAGGCTGAGCCTCATCACCAACTCAGCACACCATGCTGGGGACCAAGACCCTGGGGCATGAACCTCCATGGGAGCAATTGCTATGCAAACCACAGCACCTGGGAAATAGGATTATTTCCAAATTCTAAAGATAGGCAAAATGTGACCAGGAGATTGTGCCTAATAGGAGTCAAGGCCAAGATCCAAACTGTCAGTCTTGTCTTGGTCTTCACCCTAAGGGTGTCCCACTGCCTGTCAGCCTGCTTGGTGGCAGAGAGATTTGCTGACCTGGTGCTGAACCAGCATCTCCTGAACTACCCTCCCTGCAAGCTCACCATGTAGGAATATGTAAAGATGGCCACACTGGCTGTCACTTGGGGAAAGCTGGGAGTTTAACAGACAGCAGGAGGCATATTCAAAAGACCCTCATTTCTTCTGCTGCTTTATTGAGATATTGCTTTATACCAGGGTCTGTACCTCCACTGGCTGGGTACCAGGATGTAGGATGTAGGCCCAGAATGCTATGGAAACATCACAACCCTTTGAAACTGTGCATATTTCTAACCGCATGAGGCTCCAGTCTCACTTTCAATCTGGCTTAGTTATCTCTGGACTGGCAGCTAGGACCTCATAATATCTCAAATACAAGGTATATAAGTTAAGAATTTTATCATTTTAGAGAAACTATTTAGCATTCATAGAAATTTTACTTTTTAATTTTACAATAAATTACAATAAATCTTGAAGTTAAATTGAAGTTTACTTTTAATTCGCTACTTTTAACCCAATATATTTTTCTTTATAAAAAAGAAATCAACTTGCATTTTTTCTTAAAATAAATGCAAATTTTCCTTTCTGAGTTGGTAAGAATATAGGAGGGGGGAAACAAAAACAAAATCTCCTAGCTAGTTTTTACTACATAAAGATTTCTATTTCAGTCTATTTTCTTCTAGGTTTCTTCCTGTACTTCTCTCTTATGTAACTGTATCCTATGTACATGTGATTTTTGCATGTCACATGTGTAAAATATGTGCATACTATGATTTTTTTCAAATTATTAAAATCCTTTGTATGCATAGATTCATGACTATCCTAAAACACCCTGCTTAGGATTTTATAGTTACATCCCCTACTGTTGAATAGTTAGGTTGTTGCCAATTTTTTAAAAATTACCAAATTAACATAGAGAAAGTCTTTGAATGTAAAGGTATCACCTCTCGGCTCCCCTCCCTCTGCATCCTTGAGTTTTTCTCCAAGGCAGATTAGCAAAGCTGGAATTGCTACAACAAAATAATGGGATATTTATATGCTCTTTAGCTGAAATTTGAAGCCTCGAATTAACCCCTGCAATGGCAAGACACTTCCCACCTCATCTCAGATAGGATGCCAGGCAGAAATTGGCCAACTTCCCCCTACTGAGACCCAGCCTTTGCCTAAAGGTTGCAAGGCCCTCTGTTGCGTGAGACAAGTCTAGGAAGGTGTGTGAAGGGTGAGTGGTTGCTTTAGTCAGCTTTTTCCCTGCTGGGACTGAAGGATCTGACCAGAACCATTTTAGAGGAAGAAAAGTTTATTTGAGGGCTCAAAGTTTCAGAGGCCTTAGTCTATAGAAGGCCAGCTCCATTCCTCAAAGGGGAACATCACAATGGTTGGGAGAGTGTGGCACAGGGAAGCAGCTCACATGAGACCAGGAAGGAGAGAGAGAGAGAGAGAGAGAGAGAGAGAGACTTCACTCACCAGATACAAATGTATACCCAAAGCCACACCTGAATTCCCACCTCCTCCAGGTACACCTACCACTTCAGTTACCCCTCAGTTATACCCTACCGGGGGATTAAATCACTGATTGGATCAAGACTCCTACAACTCAATCATTTCTCCTCTGAACCTTCTTGCATTGTCTCACACATGAGCTTTTGGGGGACACCTCACATTTAAACCATAACAGTGGTAAATGGAAAAGGGACCCTGAATACCAAGAGCTAAGGACAGCATTACAGACCAAAGGATAATGAATTTGATACCGCCTTTGCCGAAAAACATCTTGAGAAAGAAGTGAAACAAAGTTTTCTGGCACCCCTCGCTCTTTGCAGTGGTTGTATTGGTGGGGGCTGTGGCGGATACGGTGTGCCTTATTGAATTTTGGCAACCAAATCCTATTTTAGATGCACTGCGAGCTGAAGTCTATTTTAGATTGACTCATGTAAGGAACCCCCGTGGTGACTCTATAAATCAGAAAGTTCGTTTGCATTGCAAATCTTCCTTTCCGAAGTAATCTTCAGCTCCTTAATTTTACAAATTGTATATTGTAAAATTTTTATGTTTGTATATCGGTTTTTTTTTTTTTTTTTGCAAAGTACACTTGGAGGACACTTGCAGTCCATTTCAGCCAGGGAGTCTGGAGGTCTCCGTGGGAGAAAGCTCTTCTAGTTAGTTCTCCTTGGAGGGTGGACAGCCTGTCCTTGACCTCTGGTTGAAGGCTGATGGCATTTGTCTTCCTGGTGGAGCCCAATGCTGGGACCAGAACAACTAAGGAGGAAATGTCCCCATAGGCTTCAGAGGAAAATGAAATGGGTTGGCTGGTTAGCAGGTAGACCATCGGGGAGACTAGAGAGAACTCAAGGTGTGAGAGAACGCCCTGGGCTCTCACTAGGAGAGAAGTCTGAAGTTTCAGAAGGAAACTTTGATTGTCAGAGGTGCCTGCAGGCACTTCTTCAATTCCAGCAAAAGATGAGATCCCACTGAGAGAGGAGAGAGCCACAGAGTGTCCCAGGAGGGTCAGAGGAGGTGGTGCCCAGGGCTCTGACACAGGGTGAGATGAGAGCCTCATCCAGAACCTTCTCTGAGTTCTTACATGTCGGATCAAGTATCAGCAGGCTTGGGTCCCTTTGTCCCAAGAACCCGAGTGAAAGATGCTGGCCTGGAGGGTCACAGCCCAGCTCCCTGAGGGCCATGTCTAAGGGTGCAACCTGCAATAGCCTCAGTGTTGGGTTTTCTCTTTATCCCTTTTATAATCAACCCCAAGAAGTCATGGAGGTGGCCCTTGGAAACTCAACAGAGTGTGAAATGCACCTGTTAAATGATGACGGTGTTTCAAGTATTTATAATGACTGATTTGACTTTATAAGTAAAGCCAGCTTCACCTCCATTAATACAATATTTTCATCAGGTGGCATAATCTTCTAAGTTCTTGGGGATCCCGTGGCAGGGGATGCTTTTCCTTCTGCTCGGTTCACGAATCTAACCTTTCATCAGAGATTGTGTCTTCCATACCAGCTTGGGAACGCTGACAACTGGACTAAAATGTCACTGAACTTTGCAAGTTACTCTGTAGTTGCTGGGGGATTGCTCTAATCTCCTAACTTTATCGCAGGGGAATGTGGGAGGAACACTCCGAAACCCAAACTTGACTCTGGGAAGATTGGGAAGGAATCCCATGGAGTCACCTCCCTACGGGGGCTTGTTGGGAATTCATACGTGTATCAGTGATTATTTAACAATCAAGTTGTCCTAAACTTTTCTACCATTTATACAGTGTTTAATTTACATTGCTCTCTTCATTTTACATGTAGTAATTAATTTTGTCTTGCTGACAGATGATTCTCAAAGACTGATTTCAAGAGACATTCCTGACAGGTACTTTATAACACTTTGTCTGCCTTGTTCTACTCTGGGCATTCTCAGCAACAGCAATGCCATGGGGTGCTGGGGGTGTTTGAGGTGGGAGGTGAGGTCTCCCTTGTATGTTTATTTAGAGTTGCTTTGAGTGAACAATGGAGACCTAGGAAGGCTTAAACGTCCCCCTTTTTTAACCCTTTGCTCCCTTTGCTGGATACTGCCTGGGTTGATTCTGGATATCGGAAAATATTTTCCTTGCTTTGAAAGACAAAGTAGGCCCAGCATGGTGGTGCACAACTGTAATAATCCCAGCCACTCGAGAGGCTGAGGCAGGAGTACCGCAAGATGGAGGCCAGCCTTAGCCACTTAGCAAGGGCCAAAACAACTTAGTGAGAATCTCTCTCAAAAAAAAAAAAAAAAAAATTTAAAAAAAGGCTTAGTGCTTAAGAGCCCCTGGGTTCCAATCCCTGGTACAAAAAAGAAAAAATGTAGAAATCCCCAAATTTTATTTGAATGAGAAATTGTGGGGAAGTGATTGATAGAATGGATCATATTGAAAGACAGGATTCTGTTTTGTTGCTTTGGTTTGGTTGGTTTTTGTGGGTGTGTGTGGGCGGGGGGCGTCAGGGAAAGAGGGCTGTTATCTGTTCCATGTCTTTTTTTTTTTAAATAAAGAGTGTTATAAAACTCATACCCGTAGTGGTGAGAGATTCAGAAATGAGCATGTCAAATGTCAGTGAAGCCACAGGTCCCCGGTGAGTCCTGCATTTGAATTTCACCTATAAGAGAAGTGCTCGTCCACTTACCATGTCTCTGGGAGATGTTGAAAGAGGGACTCAGCTGTAACTGCATGGCTGGGTGCAGTCAAATCTGCTGGTACCTCCTCTTTTTTCCTTATTAAAAGTTTCCTTTTGTCCTTCACTTTTTGTAGTCTCTGAATATTACTTTGTCACTGTTGGATTTAAGAGATGTACATCTCCAGAGTTGGAACTATAGAAACAGAAGGAGGTTGTAGTGGACATTTCCTTTTAAAAATATTTGATTTGGGAACAAAGGCATTGCCCGCTTCTGCAATGGGGGAGATGACCACGGGGGCGATATTCCTGTGATTATTAATGGGGAGGACATGTAGACTTCATCCTAAGTGACCTTTTAAATATGGATACTGTCCAAGTCACATTTTAATATTAATGAATAATGTCAAAGGTAAATGAAGTTCAAGTTACTCTAATACTCACATGTTAGAATCTGTGTCGTCTGCATCTGTATCTTCTCCGTAGGCTTGTCAAAACTCTGTAAGCAGCAAGGAGACATTAGCACCGACCCCCACGATGGATGGATGGGAGTTGTCTGTGGGTGGCTGCCACTTGCTTAGATGATGGTGATCATGCTGCAGCCTGGGGTGTCCCATAAACACACCTGTGTTCTGGTGCCATTGGCCATACTCTGACCCAAACATCATTCGTATGTTCCTAAGAATGAAGAGTCATTTGTTTGCTGAATACCAAATCGGAGTTGGGGGAGAGTTCTCTAGTTCTCTGCCTGTGCTCCAGCTTTGGGGTGGAGCCCTTCGGACAGTAGGTCCAGACCTGGTCATCACCATCTTCCTCAGGCTCCTGCTATCACATCTGCAGCTCTGTCCCCATCTAGGCATTGGGCCCCTTTGGAGAGTCCTGCCATTATTTTTCTTTTTCAGAGAAGGTATTCAGATCTGGTCTGGCTTGTACTAACAAAGATCTTTTTGTGTCCTGTGGATCCTCTGCCCTCTGCGTCTTCTTTCATTCCAGTGGCATCTATTATTACAGTAATGTGACTAAGGGAACCTTTCCCCCGCTCCGATGTGCTTCCCAATATTTCCTGGTGGAGAACAGCATGTTCTCCTATCCTGTGGGGCTACTTGTGTCCACCTATGCATTTGCAGAGTGATTTCTAGGGAAAGAGACAAGAACCTGCGTATGCAGGTTCCTGATGATGTGCTTACACATGTCTATAGCATGAATGTGGACGGTGAGCGTGTTCATGAAGGTGTGCACATGGCCATGAGGTGCACAAAAGTGCACATCTTTGGGAAGCATCAGGGTGGGCTTGTAAGTGTCTCCATATAATATGTGAATGTGTGCATGTGGGTATATGCATGCTGTGTGTGAAGCTGTCCCCATGTGCATGTAAATGTGTGACTTTACCCAATGGTGTGTGCACTGCTGTTGAACTTGAGCTGCCCAGATTGTGGAGTTTTGCTCCTTACAGCCATATTCTCCGTCTTTACTTGCGTTAATTATTCATGTGGCAATTAGTAGCTCAGCACCCCCCCACACACACACACACTTAGTCACAAATCGCCTCATCATATTTAAAGAACAGTCATATATTCATCAAATTTCAAAACAATTCTTCCCGATGCTGTTGTCCGTGTGGTGTTAACTGGCACCTGCCTTCCAAAATTATGCCTGCAAGAAAATGTCACCGCATTTGGGCACATTTCCAAAGCAATGCTGTGGAGGCACTATGTTTAAAAAAAATTAATTAAAAAAAATTCAGATCTCGGGAAATTCCAGCAGTCAGTCTCCTCCCTTTATCCTAATCTCTTCATGGTAATGCTCACAAGTACCCTCAGTCCAGACAATTCTTCATTCATTCTCCACCCCCCACCACACTCACACCCAAACTCCCCACTGCTGGAGATTAGTCTTTTGTGAGGCAGTGCATCAAAAGCTTTTTTAAAGTCCCAGTAAATTATACCCCTGGTTTCCCTCTTCAATTCCTTTTTGTTACTTTTTCAAAATATTCTATTAGTTTTGTTACGTATGATCTCCCTTTTGTGAATCCATGCTGAATATCTTTAATTAAATCATAACTTTCCCTATTTTGTCCCTGATTAGTGTTTCCAATATCTTCCCCACTGCTCAAGTCAAGCTTACTGGTGTTTAATTTCCTTGATCTCCCTCAGAGTCGTTATTAAATATAGGTGTTGCATAAGGGCTCTCGTCCACCGGAGCTTCTCCAGTTTCCCAGGATATTTTTAAAAGGTATTTGCTAATCGTTCCCCCGTTTCCTTGCCTTCCCTTGCACAAAGTCTAAGATGGTTCCCATCTGCTCCCAGAGTTATCAGTCCTTAGATACTCTAATTTCTTTCTCACCTGCTCTGCTATGATGCCGATTTCCTTCGGAAATATTTTCCTCTCTTCGGGAAATGCTTGTCTGCGGCTGGCATCTGCTCTCTTGTCTTCCCTTTATGGATAGGAAGACAAATAATTTATTTTTCACGTTTATTTAGCAGCCATCACCCCCTTATTCCCACAAACTCGGCTCTCCGCCGTCTGGCATTTTAAGAAAAAGTATTTGTAAAAGCCAGCATCACCTTGCTGAGCCCCCAATTCAGAAGCCAGCATTTCCTTTCCCAAGGGCTGGTAGCATCACCAACTCTCAGCTCAGGGCTGGGAGTGCTGAGCCTGGGAGGTTCTAATACTTTCAATGCCTCAGCTGTTCCAGGGGGTGCTGAAGACCAGAGGCCTCCCCATTGGCCAGTAGGAGGAGAACCCAGCTCCCACTTCGGGTTTGGGGGAGTCGTAAAGTTTCCCACGTGTCATTCTGGAAGTCTCTCATCTGAAGTTAGCCGCAGCCTGGAAGTTCCTCTTTGCTTTCCTTTACACAGCGTCTCTGATTTCCCTGCCTGCCTGATGGATGTATTTCTGCTCTCCCGGGGTTCTCTCACCTTCAGGCAGTATCCTGGGCTCATCCTCCAGTGGAATTTCTTTCCTTTCCAGCCTGTCTTCCCAGGACGCATCTAAAGAGCTGCACCCATGGAAGGTGCCCAGTGATCAGATGCTTAGAGCAACAGGTGCCCTTGTCAGGGGGGCGGGCCCCAGGGGAAGGTTTTGAGCCCCTGACCCAAGGCCCCCATGGAACCCTTCTTGGATGCACTGCTGCTTTCCAGCTTGACCTCATTTCCTTTTCCGGAACACAACCCAGATAGATCTGTGTGCTGAAACATCACTCGCCGGTTGTGAATTCTACACCAAATCAAAAAGCCAAATCCTTCCTGGAAACCCACAGGCCGCTCGACCTACATAACTCCTGCAACTGACGGCTATCAGTACCCATTCTGCAGGGACAGTGGAGGTGGCGAGGTCCCACCCCTCTAAGGGCAAGCCACTGCCCTTCCCCCAGAAGGCAACTTACCCCAATCAAGTTGCAGAAACGACATCAGCCAAAAATTTCAACAAAGTATGAGTCATAAATAGTTCCTTTTGACTTTGTTTCACATCAAAAGGCACACAGTCTGTGTTCTGGGTCCCTCATCCCTCTTCCCAACCTGGAAATGGCTGAAATTTGCACACACAGAGGGATTTGAAAATTTGAAAGCTTAATAAAGGCGTGTATACACACACTTGAGTCAGTTTTTTTTTTTTTTAAGTGCATTTAATTGGGTCAAATAGCATGTTACATTGGGGAAAAATGAACATCATTTAAACTGGTTCTTTCTGTTCTCATGTTGTCTTTTAAAAACAGATTGCTCAGTGCAGTCCTAGCGGACAGTCTACCCAGACACACCAATGAAAAGTGGATAAGCATAGAGTCCCTCTGAGTTTTGAGGGTTTCTTCTCCACTCTCTGCCACTGTTTCTTTACCAAAAGAGGCAAATGTCTCTTCACTTCATGGCTGTAGAATGAAATGGTTCGAGCTTGTACTTCCACCAAGATCCTGATACCTGGGCCCAGGATCTTGATCCATCTCACTGAGCAACTGACAGCTGCCCCAGACGGGGAGTGGAGTCCACTATCCACTCCCAGTGCCACTCCAAAAGCAATTTATAGATGGATTTTGTAAGCAAAAATAAGAGTCACAGGTGCTTCATAATAATTACTTGCACATTTACAGAATCGGACATTCTGTCATTTAATAGACCTAAAACTAAAAAGCTTTTGTCTGTGAAAGGTGACCAATAGAAACAGAGTTTGGATTATATGATATCCCATAACTTAATCATATGGCTCTTAAGAGGGGGACATACACAGCTGTGTCTCACTAATATGCATGCAATATGTGTAAACTGATACGCTTTAATTCTAAACTTGTTTTTAGCAGGAAGAAAAAAGCATTTAGATGAGGAACATTAAGATTCAATATTAACCATTTTTTCCCCTTTGGGCAAAATTATTCATCACTTGATATTTATTAAAGCAACATTTTTTTTTTTTGCTATAGTGAGACGCATCCTGCTGAAAAATTTCCAAACATCCTTAAAGTTATGTGGTAAAGTGAAAAGAAGGACCAAACGGCTAGCAGTCCCTTTTAGACCATCCAAAAACAATGGACTTGGAAGACAGACACTTGTTTTTTTGAAGCCCAAGACTCAGCCTAACCCCCAGACCTAGTGATAGGGGCAAAGGTTGGAGTAATACAGGAGGGGTTTCCAGTTTTCTGCCTCCTCTATTACATGTATTTGATTTGCCTGTGCTCTCTGACGTTTTAATTGTTAGTTTGTGCTGATTTAATCTGAATTATTTAAATATATTTGCTTTAATAATCTTAACCAAAAAAAAAAAAAAACCCTAAGACAAAGGAATTGTAGATTAGAGACTTTATTTTCAGGGCAAAATGATACGGATAAGTGAACATCAACTGACCAGAAATTATTTGCTTCTGTCTGTTAGACACGTAATGGAGTCATTTAACTAGTCAAATTAGGAGCTGCAGAAATGCACCATGCTTCATTACTGAGTTCGAATGGGCACCATTTTACATTTACGTCAAAAATTATCTCATAGCAAATTAATGTTTTCATTGTGCCCAAAAGCTGAAGCTATGCAGTGTTAGCGCCACCTAGAGGCCACTATGAAAATACTTGAAAAGGATGCTCTCTAAACAAGGACATGGTGATCTGAAGATGATTGTGAGCCTATCGCAGCCCTGACCCCATTGGAAAGTAAGAACACAGGCATTGAATCTAGCTGGCTTGTGTGGTTTTTCTGTAAGCTTCTGAGGGTCCGACGAAGGGCTTTGTAAACTTGGCCTATTTTTAAATGTCCTATAACACCCCAAAGATTTCTACTTTCTTCATGTTACTAAGTCCTGAAAAATCTCTGGTTCTTTCCCCTTTACACTTTTTGAGTTTTTTTTTTTTTTAATAAACCACCTTCAGACTTACATTATGTCAAATACTCGGATTTTAGCCGAACTAGCATTTCTGAAACAAACAAGAAGAGATTTTTTTTTCCTCCCACGCTGTAAGTTGGCATTTTCATAATCTTTTGTTGTTGGTCAAACTTGCTCTCTGTGGGAAGATGCAGCATGTGACATTGTTTCATCTTTAAACATACTGAAACTGGTAAATTCTTCCTCCAAACAGGTTAGGAGCCTTGGTAGAGGTCTCGAGAATGTTTGGGTTTAGTTTAAATTCAGAGAGAAAGATTTTAGAAGGAAATGGCAAACCCTTCTCCAATAAAAATATTTATTAAGATGATCTGCAAGCAGTCAGTGGCTCTGGGAAGCTGGAGCATACTGTCAGAACAGAAGCAAAGAGGAGAATCGAAGCATATAAATAGCATTGAGAACTGGAGAATATTTCCAGACAATATTGATGTCGAAAATATATGTGAATGACTGCATAATGATCAAGGCAGACATAATTCAAAGTACAGTCAGAAGCTGGCCTCCAACTCAGAGCTTTAAATTCTCCAAAAGACATCTGTTTGCTGAGAGGGCCTCACTAACAGCTGCTCCGGGGGTGGGGGGGTAGCCCAGGGTAAGGTAGGAATCCTGCAGGTACAGGAGCCTCCCAGGTGTCAGGCACAGGGTTTGGGGGAAGCCAGTGACCACTTGCATTCCACAGGTAGAGAGAGATGCATTGCTTTGACGTAGGTGAGGGAGATGCCTGTTTTACTTAGAGCCAGGTAGCAAATGTTGCCTTCTGTGCTTCCTTGGAGAGTTCTCCCCAGTTTGTAGCATCCATAAAGGGGCCAGTCTGATGCTACACTTCTTAGATACTGACCAGAGGATCTAAACTTCCCTGTTCTGGTCCTCATCTTTATATCCTGGCTGATACTCTTCTGGTATTTCACTCTCCCACTAAGCAGAAACTGGGGGGTCCAAATGAAGCTCCAGGTGTGATTTTTTTCAAAAATCAAATATAAAACGGTGGTTAGCAAAAAGAGAATAAGCATAAATAAGAGAGGAACACCCATTCTCCTCTTAAATGCGATTCTCAGACGATTGTTTTTTTTTCAATGGAAGTGCTGCCTTCTTCCACCCTATTTTGCAGACCCCACAAGAAAAATTCTTGAGAATGTTATCAATTCTCCGGTTCTTGCAAAGATGCTGCATTTTCAGATTTCAAAGACAGGATCTGCTTTTGAAAATAAGTAATTGTCGGCGATCAGATGAGCCTCTGCTAAGTACAGTATTCTAAACCCATGCTGTGTTGAAAAGTTCAAGAATTTTGCAATGACCTTAAGGCCAGAAATAGGATGATGAAAGATAGGAAGATGGGAGTAGTGTCTGAAAGGCAGGTCTCTTTTGTTCTAATGGAAGCTTTTTTTGTGTGTGGCTTAAGCTAGTGGCTCAATAGGATTTCTTTGAAACAGAAACAAAAATGTTAAGAGCTGGTTATAAGTACCCTGGTCCTCCATTCCCCTTAAAATGCAGAGGGTGGTGGTGGGGGGGGGGAGAGCGGATTTTACCTCCTCTCATGAATCTTGTCTGCTGAAATGTCTCAGTCTTCACGTTATGTTTACCAAGGCCAGGCCGGAGGATCCGATAATTTATAACCATTCCTATTGGGTTTTATGTAATAACTTTGGAACTCATATAAAGTAATGATCCACAAACTCTTTTAATGTTCATTATAAAATATGAAATATTTCTCAGAACCATTGCAATTATGTGACCAGACATAACTGTTTCACACATGAGTAAATACAGGGAGGTTTAACATAACTTTATTATCTTCCTGTCTTTTCTTCTCATTGATGTGATAATACTGTTTTAATATTTTTCTAAAGAAAAGTTAAGTAATTTTAGAATCTCTACTGAGGCCCGCTTTATTGGCTTTTGTAATAGAACTCTCAAATCTAATTGTATTTATGCTCAGACTGACACCAGTAAATGTCGTGAATAGAAGTGAAATGCCCCCAAAGCTGTGTATTCTGTAATTATTGAGAGATGGGTCTCTGCTGACAAGGCCTGGGGATTTGGGGAGAGTCGGGAAAGCAAAACTGAAAAAAAAAGTCCCCTTTCTACCGCCTTCCTTAGGCCCCTCAAGACACTAAGGAGAGGGACTTTTTCTAAGAATCAAATGAACCCTGGTGTTCCTTATAACTCCCTCTGAAACTTTTCCTTCTTCACTCTGTCGAGGCTGTCTTCTCTGGAGTCTGGAGTCAGTAGCATGAAACTTCTGGTTTTACAAAAGGCTCATCTATAAGAAAAATTTTTCTGGGATACACCGCCTGGTCATTTGAGTTGAGCGGTATCATTCTGGCTACTTGACTTTTATCCTGGGAGCTTAGGGGTTATCTCTCTGCAAGTGTAAAGTCTCCTGTAGTGGTGGAAGCCAGAGGGGGATTTTTATTTTTTCCTGGAACCTACATCCTGCTCCCCATCTAGGCTACAGAAGCAGTGACTGGTCACCAGGCAGTGACCGGAGCGACCGTGCTGCATTCATTCTCGAAGTCAATGTTCCAGGACCAAACGGAGATTGTGCCTGGTCTAGAAAGTGGATGGAAAAGATACAACTCCAGAGAAGGTGCTGGGGGTGGGCATTTGCATCTGCGGAGGAAGAAAGGGTTTTTACCACTCTCAACCCCATTGTCCTACTTTGGTCTTAAGTATTTCTCAAAGTCAAGTGCAAATAAGTCGCTGTGGATCTTATTGCAATGCCGATTCTGATGCAGGTCTGGGAGGGGTGGAAAGTTCTGTCTCTCTCGGCATGTGGTCATGCTGATGGTCCATGGACCACACGGTGACCCTGAGTAGGGTCTTCACCATCTTCTTGTCGCTCACCCACTTGAGGTATGGAGGGTGAGACAAGGCCCTCTGTGGGACTCGAGAGTCATTAGAGCTGTAAGGGTGGCCTAGTGGCTGGGTCCAGCTCACAGATGTGTTTCATTTGGCTCGTACCATGTTTACACTTTTGGTTCCAATTAGTTGCAAACAGCCTAAAACTGTGAGATTTTTACTCACAAATCCAGGTTTCCAGATCCTCTGGAAAAGTGGAATGTGCAGGACACGTGACAGAAGCGGGGCGGGGGGCTGCCAGGCAGCCCCCCAACTCTGCACAGGGCTCTTCACACCAACGTGTTCTGCCCAGGCTGTTGGCTCATTAAACAAAGATTTGCAGATGGAGTCTGAGACCCAGAGGACAGAGGCCCCCGACCTGGTACACACTGAGGTAGGGAAGTCTGCAGAGGCTGTGGTGCGGGACCACCTGCTGCAGGTTCTTCTCTGCAGAGAAGCAAGAACTCTTGCCCCCACCCCAGGTCGGAGCTCTCCCTGGGCTTGGGCTCTGCCTGCAGGCAGCTCAGTCTGTGGAGCTGTTCCTTGGCTCCCCTTGTCACTTGCAAGCCACCAGAGAGTGTGAAATTCTCAGCTAATTAAAGGCCTGTGAACCCCCCCCTCCCTGTGGCCAACACCTGCTGGAAGCAAGCAGGCTGGCTGGGGGAGCTCCCTTGCTGCTTCCTGGTAGCAGCTCTGAGTCCTGTGTCCTCGGTGCCTAGGCTGTGTGAGGTCTGGTAGGCTGTGCATGCACAAGGTGTGGCAGGTGGCTCCAGCAATCCTGTTCCTAGAGAGGTAGTTTTAGGAGTTGTTACACAGTCTGGAATTTTCATTAGTACTTAGGGAGAAAAAGTGTGCTCATCCGATCATTTTCCTCTTGGTCTCTTGCACTTCTCCACCACTTAATCCAGTCACTCCTGGAAACCAAGGGGTTGTGTCGGGGTTTGATGTGGCAAAAAGCAGCTAAAGTCCATGACTGCTAATGGTTAAAAAAATGTGGAATGCTTTCATCCAAAAGGTTTTCCCATGACTGCCACAGGGTCTGGATGAAATTAAGGTGAGACTATAAGGATCCTCCTGCCTTTCCAGGCAGTGCCCATCTTGGTCTCTGGCCCCTTTAACAGGAATGGTCATTGTAATGGGTCAGCAGTCCAGACCAAGGCTTGGTTTTCTCTGCATGTGGACCAGGAGCCCAGAGTGTAAATGAAGATGGACGCCACAGGTGGATCTGAGAGCCTGCGTGGAGGCAGGTCCTGCTGGATCTCAAGCAGATGCCTCTGCTGTGAATCAGCTGTGTCTGCCCCGCGGTGCTGGGCCAAGACTGCTTAGAGCCGCGGCATTTTTATTTCCAAGAAGAGTTCAGGGAAAACAGTTCAGAAGTTTTCACTGTGGGTGCTGGTTAGTGCAGTCTTCTTGCTGCCAAGTTCCTTCTGCCACCCCCTGCAGAGTGAACAAGTGGCCCCAGGAGCCTGGCACACTCCTGTGAGTGAGCACTCTGCTTTTAGGGATGTTAATGTTGGGTGCATCTAGAGAGAAGGCTCACACAGATCACCGAATTTGGCGGCTGTCAGCATTTTGTTGCTGGTCAAATTAATCTCATGTGAATTAAAACTTCTCTTTCATGATAAGATGGAGTAAGACCATCACCAAATGGGTTATACTGTAGTCCTCCTTAACGACAGGAATCATGTTCTAAAAATTTAAATGGTTGCCTGAAATCTTGGATAGTAACAAACCCTATACAAACTAAGTTTCTTCCTACACACACATACCTATGATAAAATTTCAATTTATAAATTAGGCACAGTAAGAGATTAATGATAATAACTAATAATAAAATAGAATAATTGTAACAACATACCCTAATAAAAGTTATGTAAAAGTTAAGAATCGTATATTTCTGGAATGTTCCATTTAGTATTTGCAGACCACAGTTGACCACAGGTTAAAAAAAAATAAATAAAAATCTTGGACTGTGAAATTGTGACTAAGGGAGCTGCTATAGTTAGTTTGATGACAGATTACTTGGGGATAGCCAGCTGATAGCAAGAGGGTCCCCCTCTCTTAATCACATTCTCAAAGGGCTCTGCTCATTTCCATTTGTGAATATGGACAAGAGAATCTATTACATGTTGCACTCAAAGAAAATGCCACCCAACTGTAGCCACGGGCAAGAGGAAAAGCGTACCAGGAGCCCGTATGCTGAGGGACAGAAGCTGTCAGTCATTACGTGGGGAAGGGCTGGGGAAAACTAAGGATTGATTTAGCCCTCTCCTGAAAGGAGTCTGCCGTCTACGTGGGGGAAGGGAACAGTGCTACCTGAGACACGGAGTGATAAAGTCAGAGTAAGCAGTGGGAAGGAAGTGAGGCTGAGGAGGTCAGGAAGAGGACGGGATTGCGCTGGGCCTCCAAAGATGGAAAGGATTTGATTCAAAAGGGGGGATAGTAGGGGATAGGAAAGGTAGCAGAATACAACAGTCACTAATATGCCATTATGTAAAAATGTGAATGTGTAACCGATGTGATTCTGCAATTTGTATTTGGGGTAAAAATGGGAGTTCATAACCCACTTGAGTCAAATGTATGAAAGTTGATATGTCATGAGCTTTGTAAGGTTTTGAACAACCAATAAAAAACAAACAAACAAAAAAACAAAAAAAAAAAAACCCAAAAAACAAAAACTGATGTCTTAAGAATTCTTCCTATAGGAGCAAGGATATCCTTTTGGCTCTGGTGTTCTTTTCTCTGAACAGTTAGGGATCCCACTTTACCCTGATGGCTGGAACATTTGGGAGGGCCTGAAGAAGAGGCAGGTCCTCATGCTGCAACAGGTCACAGTGCCGTGGGGTCCTACCACAGGCTTCCTCTCGGGTGTTGTCCTTGGCATTACTCAAAGAAATGACTGCATGGTCTTCTGAATCGGGAACTACTTAAAATAAAGTGACTTGAGTTTTCTGTGATCAATTTAATTCTTTTCTAATGAATTTTATCAGACTGCTCTTCAGGGTACAGATTACAATAGGGCGGTGCCGGACTATTTTCTAGCATCAGAAAATAAATTACCTTAGCATCTTAAAATCACATTAAAACGATCCTAAAACTCCTGCATGGTTTTGGTGAGCCCTTTTGCTGGAGCACACTGGGCCTTCTCCACGACAGCCCTGTTGTGAAACGTGTGGCCTCCCGACGCCCTGTGTGACGATGACCTGGGATTGTGGACTGTCAGTACTATGGTGCGCAGGACTGTGACAGGAAGGTCAGCTTCTCTGCAGCACACACTCCAGAGTCGAAGGATGTCACTCCTGTCTCGGCAGGGGCGTGATAATACATCTGCTCTCTGGTCTGTGACACCTCACTGTCTTCTTTAGCTATGTCCCTGGACAGGGATGCCTGTCATCCATTTATAAGGCATCAGAGAAACCTGGTTCACCCTTGACGTGGTGGAAAATGTAGGGCCACCAAGTCAGTGTCATTAGATGCCCTGGGACTTGGAGGGCCTCATTTGGATGTCTCTTCTACAGCTAGGATTGGCTTGAACCATGTGAATTGCTGGGGGGAGACTTAAGGGTTGGGCACAGAGCCTGTCTGGAAGCTGAGAACCCACTTTACAGAGCTTTCCTTCCTTTAGTTTATCTACTTCACAAAGTTCTTTCTCCTGGAGTCAATTCACAGGTCATCTGTAGCTGGCTTTTTTTTTTTTGTTTTTGGTGGGGGGAGTATCAGAAATTGAACTCAGGGTCGCTCGACCACTGAGCCACATCCCAGCCCTATTTTATATTTTATTTAGAGACAGGGTCTCACTGAGTTGCTTAGCGCTTTGCTTTTGCTGAAGCTGGCTTTGAACTCGAGATCCTCCTGCCTCAGCCTCCTGGGTCACTGGGATTACAGATGTGCGCCACCACGCCCGGCTGAGGCTGGTCCTTTTGAAGTGGCAAGGTGGGACACACAGGGGTCAATATTTCACCTGGATACCCCACAGGTGGTGACCGGGAAAGTGTTAAAAATCAAGAAGGTCTTCAGGGCACGTTCCTCCATTCTCTCAGTGGCATGTCTTGGCCACACTTGGCAAACCAGACCCACAATCCTGGAATGTCTTTCAAAGAGGAAAGAAAGCAAGAGCTTAGGAGCTGGCAATGCCCGGGTTCCAGCTAGTATGCAATGTCCATCAGCCACCGAGCCTTGTGAACCTTATGCCTTCTTTTCTGAGGAATGACCATGAGCCTAGAACCCACCTCTGAGAGTTCATCACTCTGGGATCCCAGGAGGCCAAAGACAACAAGGCTCTAGGAGGACACGAGTTAAGAAAGCAGCAGCGTCCTTAGAAAGGGCCAGGGACAGACCCTCTGCCTAGGCCACCACTCTCCTGGGGGCTTTGAAGTCACTCTCTCTCCGGGTCTTCTTTCTGATACTCTGACTCTTCCTCTTCCTTTTGTCCTCCTTGGGGTCCTGGAGACTAGGACCTGCTTTCTCTTCTTCTCCCTCTGTTCTGTTTTCCTGGGTGATCGGATGCTTCCTCAAAGATCTCACGCCTTTCTTCCGTGGAGGACCCTCAGAAATGAGCATCCCATCATCCCGTTCTCTCCTCCAGGACTTCTGCTCAAGGCTATCGGAGACTTTCCCACTTGAATGTCTCACAACATCTACCTCCTTATCCTCAGAACCCCACCCAACCAGAAAGACCTGTTGATCCCATCTCAACAGGGACTTGAGAATCCCCCTTTCTTCTTGTCTTCACCCTGTCAATGTGGGTGACCTCCCTGTCTTACTGGACCATGCTCAACTGGACAGACCTTAGTCCAGACTTTTTTATGCCCTTCAGCTGGAGTGAGCTTCTAAAGACGTGAATCAGGCCATATACCTCTCCTCTTGTTTAGCACCCTTCCTGGCTTTCTGTCCCCTTTTGATTGACCTTTGATTGAAACTCTTCTCCCCTTGGCTATAAAACCCAGAATGAGCAGGTCCCTGCCCACCCTGCGGCCTCATTCACACTGCACTCTGGTCACACGGTCACACTGAGCTTCTCTCTGACGTCTGAACACCTCCAGCTCTTCGATGATATTTAGGGTCTTTGAATGTGCAGTTCCCACCACTTGGAATGAATGCCAAGTTCTCCTTCAAAGCCCATCTCAATCTCTCTCTCTCTCTCTCTCTCTCTCTCTCTCTCTCTCTCTCTCTCTCTCTCTCACACACACACACACACACACACACACACACACACACACACGAAGCTTTTCCTGACCAACTACTCATTCTCAGTTGACCTTTTGCACTTTGACAAAGGCTTTTTATGATCATCCAAAATGCCTCATCACTCTATTCTTCCTGGTCTCAATTCCCTCCTTCCTTCTTAGCAGTTTTTAAAAACTTGTATGTGTTCAATTTCTTCATCACTGATGTTTTTTAGTTTGACTCTCTCACCAAACTAGAAACTCCAAGCAGTCAGAGATTGTACCATCTTATCTGTCTTGTTAATCCCTTTATGCCATCTGGGTACCCAGCCCACAGAGGAGGTTCAGTCCTGTGCCTGGATGAATGGAGAGTAGGGGGGGGGGGAGAGAGAGAGAGAGAGAGAGAGAGAGAGAGAGAGAGAGAGAGAGAAGGAAGTGGGTAGCATGCGCTGAGCTCTGGCTTGGTTCACAAGTACTCAAGTCCACTTTAGTTTTCCCTTGTATTTAGAATTGGTGTTTGGGGCCTGGACAGCAAGTCTTCTCTTTGGTATTGCCTGAGATGAACACTGAAGCCTTAGCCAGGATGCTGGACTTTACAATTTGCATGGGGTTTTTTCAGAGATTCCTTCTACCAGATACGTTCCTCTGAATGCTTAGGCAAAACTGGTAGAGATGCATACAATCATGGTCTACAGAATGAGCCCTTGGTCTCATCTTTTTTTTTTTTCCTGCAGAATAGAACCAGATTCAGTTCTTGCTCCCATCCCCTTGGACACAGAGGTATGTGTATGTGTAGTTATCCTCTTTGATAAATTCTCAGTGATTTCACCTCTTTGGAAAACCCATAGGTGACAGATCACAGGGACTTATTAACAAATGTTAGGGATACACGGTTCCCTCCACTTCTCTGTGGAGATATGATAGTTGTATTTTTGTCTTTGGAGGCTCCCAGATCTGATTAATTCTGAAGGGAAACAAGGCAGAAGACCTCCCCCAACCATACTTCAAGAGCCCTGGCCACATGTAGTCCTTGGCACCTATACATTCTTTACAAAAAATGACTGTATGTTGGACCTTTCTGAAAGGTGTCTTTTGACTATTTGACCTAAGAAGACAAATTCCTCAGGAGGAATTTGTTTCTGGTGGGAAAGGCTGCAGTGTTGAGTGCATTTGCAGATGCTCTCCTGACTGCCATTTCCTTGGCCCTGTGGTAGCAAAAATAGACGTATCATTTCACCCCAGAGGCTCTGATGGTAAAATATAGAATAAAATATATAAATGAAAGAAATTGACTTGAGGCCTAAAAATAAATATATAAGGCGGCAATAACTGATAAACTAATAAATATCTATCACCATTACATTTCACAATTTCCCAAAGATATCTGAAGAGCACTTAATTGTTACTGAGTAATCAATTATTCAATTAACCTTCTTCTCATTGAATATATATTTGATACAACTTTTTGAAGCTTCAGCTTTAAAAGGTTCCTATCGATTGAAAGTTTCAAGGCCATATGGCCTGAGTATTGGATTTATGCCGACATGATTGACAGCGGAGGCCAGTAATCTCATGCAAATATTTCTGATGGTGTGAGTCTCAACGACGAGACCACAATGGCTATGTTCGTTTTGGAGATAAATATATTTACGCGCATGTGTGTACACAGACGTGCAAAATTTCTGCCTCGCACTCGTGCACCGGTGGCCTTGTGCATACACATGGTGCTTGGTTCGTTTATTGCAAACATTGACCAAATCTCAGCCCCACTCCAGACGTGAACCCAGTGTTCCGAAGAGTAACTGCATCATCTCGGAGGCCCCCCGATGATTCAGTGATTCGAATTTTGGAACTCTTCTATTTAAACAAGATAAGAGACCAGCAATGCTCTCAAATTCAAAAATTAAATTGCATGAGGTTTGGACTTGTAAGTCGAAAGAAATCATTTCCATTCAGGGACAATCTTTCTGTTCCATTTTATTCCATTTTACTTCTCTAGAATTTTCTTAGGTAACCTTAGGTTTGGGAGAACCTGTACTCTCTGCCTCTCTTTATATAGTCTTTCTCCTGATGGTAGATTTTTTTTTTATGTGAATGTGTGGAATCAAATAATTTTCACCATATTCTTTGAGTGGTATGAATCAGCAGATGCAAAGCAACATTTAAGAAGTCTTTGTGGTTTGTTGTTCAGGCAAAGAAAGAGGCTGATGTTATGGGCCCCAACTCTAAACACTGCGGCACAAATGGGTACAAGACTTCTGGAGACCAAAGAAGAAATATGTCTCAAGTAGATATAAAATGTGTGTGCTCTTTCACCCAGCAATCCTACTTCTCATAATTTCTCCAAAGAAAATTATCCAACATGGGGGGATATTTTTTGGATAAGGATGTTGATTGACACATCCTTTATAACAGGGGACACTTAGGAAACACCCTATATGCCCAAGGATAGGAATAAAGTTAAATTAGGGTGTCTTCACATGAAAGAACACCATGTAGCCATAAAATTATATTGCAGAGGAATAATTAATGACATGGAGAAATATTGACAGTACCTGTAACATTTAGTGAAAGGCTGTACTCGAAGCATAAATTTTATAAAAACATATGAAACAGTTACTGTCACTGTGCACAGTATAAAGATGGGGTGAATTTACTTTCAGAAAGCCCAGGGTGTCTTTTCTAGGTATTGAGATAGTAAGCGATTTTTCTTTATCCTTTCTTTATTTTCTAAATCTTCTTGTGTGTTTAAATAACCAGCCCCGAAGATCTTGAAATTAGCATAGTTTAATAGCTCCTACCCTAAATTATTTGATGCACCAAACTGTCCTGAAAATAGCCTGTGAGTGTGGGGTCCCTGCTGATCCCCCATTTCCACCTTATCTGGCCCTGTCCCTCTCAGGGTGGCTGTGGCATGGAGCTGGAGTGCTGAGCTGAGCTGTGGGTGCCTGGATGGGCCCCCCCAGGACACAGCCATAATCAAGATATTAGCAAAGAGTTTCTGTCCTGAAAAATTCCATAAACAGGCTCGGTTTGACCTCCTTAATGCAGGAGCACTTTAGAAATCTGTGCCTAATGATTTTTTACATTAAGCCCCAGCTTGTGTTGGGCCCTTGTGAGGCTCAGTAATTTAAGAACAGTCATCTTGCACATTCCGATCCCATTATGTTACATTGTTACTGAATAAAGACTGGTATTATGTTGCTCCCATAAAGGGCAGAAGTGGCCTGAATTTTATCTGCTGAACGAATCAATCTGGATTATGTCAACTGAAAGGAATTGCGGACTGCAGTCTCTCCCGCAGATGGGGGTATAGTTTTTTTTTGTATTAAAAAAAAAAAATGTATCAGTTAGTGCTGAATACATGGGCTAAGATAATACCTCGTGGTGACTGAAAAGTAGTTTTTCTCTTATTTTTCAATGAAGAGTGTACCAATTATCATTTCAACATAAGGTATTAGGGGATCAATTGGGAACTGAAAGCCATTTCCCCCATGTTAATACAGTGTTGTATTTAAGCCGCCCTGACGGCCAGTTGGGGCTGTGGGAAAATGACTGGGCAAATAATGAGAAAAGAGCTTAGAAAAAAGACGAGGGTGGGGCTTGGCAAGGGATGCGGACTATTCATCAACAACTCAACGAGGATGATGGAAATAATAAGTCCTTAAAGAGAAAGGGGAAAGTTTTTCTCTTTCTTTTTTCTTTCTTTTACTTTTCTTTCTTTTCTTTTTTTTTTTTTTTTTAAGAAATAGTTTCCCTTTAGGGGGGAAGAAAAACACATTTAACCCTCACTCTGTCCTGCTTTACCATGAGCTGATTTTAAACTTCCTGAAATCAACCAACGCTTTGCTTTGAAATGGATAGTGCACATTTAAACCATGTGCATTCTTTAGCAATCAGTTTAAGAAAACAGTGTCTAATTTCCTGTCCGTTCGTGCAAATTTCTTAGCATGTGGTAGTGTCATTTAATATCTAAGTACAGTAACGCTCTGCTTTAACTTAGGAAAACGCAGACAAATCCTCTGAGTGAAATAATTGGTGTGATCTTTGAACTGACCATGAATAAAATCAAACTCTTACTATGTGTCCTTTATTTATATGGGGGTAGCAGGGAGAGAGAACCTTTGAAACCCGAAACTCTTCAGGATGTGGTCTATGCATCCAGTAAACTGCTTAAAATAATATAACCCCACTGCATGTTATAGGTTCCCCCCCCCCACTCTTCTGGTCGCCATTATACCACCACTTCCAAATATTTACCTTCGAAATGAATAGCCTTTTTCTAATATTATTGTGTTCAGAGTTGCTAAATTTCCATTCAGCAGACCTAATTCCGCCATCTGTAAAGTTCTAGATTTTATAATACTTATAAGCTGTTTCTAATCTATTTTTACTGCCTTGTTCTGTCCTGAAATGTCAAAGAGTGCAGAATAGGTCTTGGAATTACCATGACAGTTAAGAAACTTGGCAAGGTTTTACAGCAGATTGTGACATTAACAAAATACAAAGGAGAATGGAGAAATTAACATTAATGTATGCTTGCAGACACTATAAAAATCTATATGTCCATGATCAGGGAATTAAAAAATAGGCATGTTTTTAGGATGATGCTATTAAAGACAGATCTTTACTGTGAAAAGAAATTTCCATATGAAAAGCAACTTACTAAAAGTAATGCCGTAATCCCCTCTCTGGAATGAACAACAGGTTTATGGTCCTAGGTCAAGTAGGCATATGGCTGACTCTGGCTGCCAATTTTTTTTTTTTTTTCCTGGGCTTCTTTAATCTGTGATAAAACTGCTTTGAAAGCACTAATAGCATTTTTTTCACAGCTGCGAAGGAGATCATATGATAGATGTACCTAGAAGGGAGATCATTTGTTTAGATTCACAGATTGAAAAAATAAATCACTTAAGGCCCACTTTTAATTTCATCATGGGAAGGTTTCAAAGGGTGTTATCTGGAGGAATTCCTGCAGAGTCCCTCCCACCCCCACCAAGTCGATCTCTCAACAGCTGCCAGAATCTGCCTGTTCTGTCTTAGTTCTTCTTTAGTGATTGCAGTTGTATAAACTGTAATAACACTGACCTTGGGCTGCCGGACCCTGTGTTTTAGGAACTGGGAGTTCTAACATTTGGATCATGCCAGGCTGCTTCCATAGAGGAAAGGGCTGATGGAGGTGGGTGGCATTTGCAGGCTCTGGGAACAAGCAATGAATAAAAGCAGGCACCAGACTGTGGCTCCACTCACACTGCCTGTGTAACCTCAGGTCAGTCACTTAACTCCTCTGAGTCTCAAATTCTTCGTACCAAAACGGAGGAGACAAAAATTGTCTGCCTTCATGGGATGGTAGTCTCGGGACAGTGTGTATAGAAAGTTCCTGCCACACAATGACTGGGGTGGACACAGCTGGTTTTATCTGTTTTTGTTTTTAATTGGCAAGTGGTAAGAGTCTTTGAGGGTGGAGCTGGGGAATAAAATTCGGGCTTTTAAACACACTCTACTCCCTGGTGAGTCAGTGCAACTGGTATCAAAGAAAGCTTTCTGCTAGAAAGATCTCTGATTCCAGGTGCACTGTGTGGACTCCTTGGCTGGGAGGGCTGAGGACTGAGGCCCCAGCTGCTGGCTGAGATGAGCAGCCTGGCAGCTATTCACCTCTCTGCCCCAGGCCTCTGTGTATCCACCTGTGAAAAGGGCACAACCTGCTTCCAAAAGATTTGGAGGGAACCCTGAATTAACTAACAGGAAACGCTTGGGGTTGACAAAAAAAATCTTTAAAAAATAATTGAAAGTTTTAAAAGAGATAAACAGAATTGTATCGTTTGCAGTGCTATCTCAGGGGACATTTCCCTGTGACTTCCTACACACAGAGGCCAGGGCACCAATTGGGGTAGCTCCACTCAGCTCAGCCTGGCTATGTGGCCCTGTGGGCTGTGGGAGGCCTGCCTGGGCTTGGGCTTCTGCAGGGCCACACCACTGTTGCTGGTCTGGGTTTCCTGAAGGGGACTCCTGAAGATCCTAGCTGGTCCAAATCTGGGTGGCTGGCCCAGGAAGAGAGGATGCACCGAGCCAATTGTTTTAAAGCCATCGGGAGACTCTTTCTTCTCCTGAAAGGTGCCCTTTACATATCCAAGCCAGGCCCAAAGCATCAAGACAGGTTTTCCTCCAGCTGCACGATACACCCCTGAAAAACCTGATGGGGGACCAGCAGAAGCAAGAACTTGGGGCAGGATTCTGAGGGACCCTGAGCAGCAGGTACATCATTTGGGATCAGAGAGCTGAGGGAGAAGGAGAGGTCATTGGCCACTGACGGAAGGTGCCTGTCTGCAGACGCGCCACAGGCAGGAATGCACATGCATGCTCCCTGCTTCATTGGTACTTGTCTCCCAGGAGACCCAGTGCTCAGGCCCAGCCCTCCCAGCAGCAGGTGCAGGCCTGCCTTCCCCCTCCCCCAGCACTCAGCTGCTTCTCAGCTTTGATGCCCCAGGTGGCTCAGGGCCCTGCTGCTGGGTTCCTTCCTGCATCAGCTACTGGCTGGGCTGGACATGTTCCCTCCTGCCCTCTCCTCTTCCTTCCCCTCCTCCTGCTCCCCTCCCTCTTTATTCCTGATCCTCTCCTGGGGATGCTGGCGGGAGTTGGCTGCTATTACCTCATCTGACCAGTAGATGGCGGCCTCTGCACAGCAATGGGAACTCCTATTTCTATTCGGCTAAAATCCAGCCAGCTCAGCTCCCCTTGAGTCCCTCTAGGTATTCTGATCCCTAGAGTCCTGGGCTGAGGGTGGAAAGCCCGCGAGGGTGACAGAGTTCCAGAACCCCACACCTGGGGTGAGAGGGGAGCCAGAGATATCACTGGTCCAGTCTCCCCAGTCTCAGAGTTGAGGCCCAGGAACGTGTTTTCTTTTCTCCATTTGTGTGTGTGTGTGTGTGTGTGTGTGTGTGAGAGAGAGAGAGAGAGAGAGAGAGAGAGGAGAGGGTCTGACTTGCATTCTAAATCCAGGATATTTTACAGAGCATATCAGTCAATTTCTGGAAAGGTCTAGAAAAAAACCAGGAATGGTGGCACATGCCTGTAATCCTCAGAGGCTTGGGAGGCTGAGGCAGGAGGATGGTGAGTTCAAGCCAGCCTCAGCAACTTAGTTAGGCCCTAAGTGTCTTAGCAAGACCCTGTCTGAAAATAACAGAGGCTGGGGATGTAGCTCAGTGGTTAAGTGTCTCTGGATTCAATCCCTGGTACAAAAAGAAAAACAAAAGACACAGAAACATAGAACTCAGATCTGCTTGACCCTGGGTCAGGGGCTGAGTGTCTCTTGCCTCTTTGTGCCGCTCAGGTACTTTCAAATACACCTTGGTGTGTGCTCCTGCCAGGAATTGTGAGCTGGGAGTCTCTTGTCAAAGCTAACTTGTTGGCATCTTGCGACACTGTGACATCAACACCTACCACTGTGTGTTCCAGGACTCCCAGCATCAGGGGGTATTCTTCACACGACAGCATTTGCCCACCTGGACAGGTGTCATTGTTCTGATTTTTCAGAAGAAGAAACAGGTTCAGAGGAACTGTTTCGGGCCCCAGGGGCAGAGCTGGGATGTGCACAGGTCTGGGCGGGTGGGGAGTTGGCTCCTTGTGCTGCCAGGCTAACAGGGACAGGAAGGGCCCCTGGGCTGGGAAAGTTCACCCTTCTGCACCAATGGTCTCCCCACCTGTGTTTCCTGCTCTGTGTCCATCTAGGGGCCTTGTACATGCTGAAGTGGCCTGTGATGGAGAGGTGGGTGGTTAGGAGACACCAGGATAGCAAAGCATCTGGAAGATCTTGTATCAAGGTTAATTGAAATAACTGACAAACATTGTGTATAAGACCATGGCCCAAGACTGGCTACAGATTTTTTAACCTTTTTTTTTTTTTTTTGCCCAATAATAAGAAATGAGATAATCCCACGATTTTCAAATTCCTTAGTGAACACCTACCTGCTCTGTGAGCCTGGAGCGTGTCAAGTGTTCTTTGACACAGAGTGATACATGAACACCTACCGACCCATTCATTATAGTAGTAGTTGATAATAGTTGAGCAGTAGTGTATCCAGCTTGGGCTGATAGCTTCCAATGTGCTCAAAACTATGCTGTGAACTTAAAACCCTGCCAGTCATGAATTATTATTAGCCTCATCTCACAAATGGGGAAAAATCAGGCTCAGAGAGGTTAAGTAACTCTACCTAAGGTCACACAGCTGGCAATCAGAACAGGCAGCTTTGAAACTAGGTCCTGAGGGCACAGTCATTTCAAGTCATATCATTTAAATAGGTGTGTAATTTATCTCTAAAATGACTGCAGTGCTCTTTAGAAGTACTAACTGCCCCAAGCAATCTGGATTCTTTTGGGATGTTAAACACAGTATTAGAAAAATATTCAATTTTCAGTTCATGATAATTGCCCTGGTCACATTTTAGCCCCTCTCTCCAGGAAATAAGAGTTTGCAAAATTTGGACATTTGCTCTAGGGATTATCCCTGATGCTTTGCTGAGTCACTTTAGGTTGGGAGCTTCTGACCTTGACTTAAATAACTCTCCCAGGGGAGACTGATTCTCTCTCTCTCTCTCTCTCTCTCTCTCTCTCTCTCTCTCTCTCTTCTTACTGGGGTGCATCCGGTATCCCTGGTCCAATCCTTTATAGAGTTCCCCCCCCCCCAATAAACTGCATCCTCTGGCCCAGGCCAGGCTGTTGGTGCTTCTTGGGGTCTGGACAGTTGAGGTCCCACCTGGGTACAGTGCTGGGAGCTCTCATCCGGGACCCTGGGATCCACGTTGGGAGTTCATTGCAACTCCAAGGAGCTGTGCAGACAGAGGCCAGGCATCCGGTAAGTGGGGCCACCCAAGCTTTAGTGTTGAGTTAGGCCTGTGGCAGGGTCTGAAGGCTGTCTAGCCTCTGCCCTGCATGTCACTGCTGACGGATGCTCAGAGGCTCCGTGTGTGGCCCTTCCATAGGGTGATCTGAGTAGCAGTGCCAGCTCCCAGGCCATGTGAGGCAGCAGCAGCCTGAGTGTTGTCCAGGTCCTAAATGGTGGCAAGGTCTTCCCAGCTGATACCATGGGGGCTGTCAAGAGGCTCGCAATCCCACCTTCTCCAACTCAGCCCAGCTTCCTGGCAACTTCCTTGGTGCCCAGGCCTCGTTCCCACAGTGCTAGATGGAGGAATTTGAGTTCTATTAGGAACAGAATTCCAAACCCCAAATGTCTAGAAGAAGGAGCCAAAAGTTCAGGGGCCCATGCCACTGAGGACCTGGCCTTGGGCCCAGCTCAGGGGGTGTGGGCTCTGTGGGCAGCCGAGAGGTGAGAGAGTGGCCACTCACACTCCTGGAGCATCATTCCCAAGGTGGTTCGTGCCCAGGAGTCATCAGTGGTAGGACCAAAGGCCTCTTAAACCCAGCTAGAGCATGGTTGGAGCAGGAGCTATAGCAGGAGCAGTAGCCCGGATGTCACATTGAAGTGCGCCAAGGCTGGCCTGGGGTTGTGGGAGCTGTGTCCTCTCTGGTCAGGTCTCCTCTCCTAATCCCCCAAACTGGGCATCTGTCAGGTTGAGCTGTGCAGATGTGTCCCCAGGACCACTGGAGACTGGACAGCTCAGTGGTGCATGAGGGAAGGGCTACCCTGGTCTGTCTGTGGTCAACTTCTCTGGGGGCTCAGCCTCAGTATCCAGCTTGACTGAAGAAAGAAGGGACAGGCTCCGGGGAATCTGGGGGTGGCAGACCACTCTCCTAAGCAGGTGGTGTCCCTGTCCTTAGCTCCAGAGAATCTCACTCTGCAGCACAAGGACCCTAGTGCGTTTCAATCCCAAAATGGCCACTAGAGGGCACCCAATACTTACAGAAGGACTGGGCTCTGCTGTTTATAACCCCTGCAAGATGGCTCTGCTGGGGCTGCATGGGGTACGTAGATTCAACCCACAAATGTTCAGGTCTGTCATCACCAGAGTATTGGGAAAATATAGAGAGATACAAAACAATAAATGCATAGAAGCAAGTAAAAGAGACCTCAGGCTGATCGCTTTGTTCAATTATGTGCTCATTGAGACAGTGTGCATTCGTGGAATGTTTGCTGTGTGCAAAACCTAAGGGTGTGATGTGGAGCAAGCCTAGGCTGTTCCTTTTTCTCAGTGGAGGCAGGAGAACATGGTAGGAGAGCTGGGCCCGAGTCACACAGGTCTACACCCGCCTCACCCCAAACTAACCACTTCTTTCTCTGCTCATTGTGGACACGGGCTGGCCCAGGGTTCAAGGAATTCCAGGTGCCTTCGCCTGGTGTTGCATGAGCTCTGGGTCACTTCATGCCGGAGGCTATCCTCACCTTGGGCATCCCTCTGGGCTCTTCCCAGGACAAGCATGGAGGGTTTACCCAGGTGGCTTGAGGCCTGGTACGAGGGAGGCTTAGAGTGTGCCCTGGGGTCAGGTCTGGGTTTGAATCCTGACTTTTGCCCTCACAACCTGAGTGATGTCGGAAAGCTAAGGCATTTCTTTAGGCTAAACTGTTCTGCCTGTTAAATGAGGAGAGTCACAATTAGTGTTCCTGCTTAGGAAGGTCATATGGACGGAATGGGGAAATCGGCATGGAGAAGGCTCTCAGTGTGGAGCCTGGCACACAGTAAGCCCTGGATGAACATCTGCCAGCCTCAGACTTCCTGGCAGGCCCACTGTAGGCCCTGGAGAAACAAGGCTGGCTGGATGGTTATTTGCTAGGAGATCACCATGGTGTAATGGATGAGCACCTGGGTGGTTGTAATTCATTGTGGGTCATGCTCTTGGGCAATGCCCCATGATACTGTTCACACCTGAGGCCCAGAGGGAGGTCTGGTCTGAAGTTCCTGAAGGAAGGGGTCAACTGGAATCCTAGAGGGGGATAGCTAGATGCTGGTGATGCAGTCAGAGAGCTTCTTAGCTGAGGGAGTGGCACAGATGAGTCATGAGAGGCTGGTCCAGCCAGGCAGCTAAAAGGCCCATACTGGAACAGAGGGTGTGGGGTGGAGGCAGTGGTGGGTCAGGGTTGAATAGACAGCAGCCAGGTCAAGGTGATCTTGTGAGCTATCTTGTCCATCTCATCTAGGGTGCTCTGGATGGCAGAGGGTAGAGCAGGGACCATTAGTGGAACCAGAGAAGAGTTGAGCAGAGACCCCAAACCCTGAGAAGTCCTGACCTTAGACTGAAGGGAGGTGGCTCCTCATTGGTGACCGGAGTTAGGGAGGAGGTGGTTGATTTTGTAGTGACACTGACATGTGTCTAACTCATCATGTTCCTAGCATGGTACTGTCCCATAAAAAGCACGAAGTATAAATAGACAAGATACTCAGTCGACATCGGCTGCAGCAATGAACAGCCTCAACTCAACTGAGTTCAGTCGCAAAATGTATTCCTCCTGGGATGCTGCCAATACCTTTGCTTGACAAGTTCTGCAAGAGCATCCCCCAGGTCTGGTGCAGCTAGAAGGGAGGGTTCCACCACCCAGCTGGAGAACAGCTGCCCTCTCCACTTCAGGACAGGCCTGCCCCGAGTCTGCCCTTGTCAGTGGGACTCTAAAGAATGTGGTCCGGAGCTGGCAGCCTGCAGGTGCTCATGAACACTGAGGGAGCCCCACCTCCTGAAAGCCAGGCCCCACAGTGGGGCCATCTAGGTCTTGACCTGGGTCACCTCATTCCTAACCTTATGTGTATGTTTCTCTTGGAAGAATATTTTATTCATAGTAAGATCAATTCCATGGCCAGAAAAACTGAACTTAGAAAGTTCTGCAACTACGAACTTGGGAGAGGTGGTCACGTGGGTGTCTTTTCTTACGAAGGTGTCTGGGTGCCTGGGGAGGCCATGATTGTACTGATGATCCAGAGCATCACGACCTCCCAGGTGTTTCCTCAGTATTCCCAACTAGGAACTCTCAAATGTAATATTTTATACAGCAGCACATCACTTTAGAATGGTTATCAGTGAACACATAAACTAGGTGCTTCTTTGGGAGGACTGTCTTGGGCATTCAGTTCGACTTGGGGCATTGTTTCTACAGAGAAGTATATTTTAGGACCCGTTTGGCAAACAGGGTCACAACTGACACATAGAGTCCCCAAACCCGCTCCTCAATTATAGGGACGTTTTCTCCTGGTTTCTTGTTATTCCTAGCTAGAGAATCTGTTAGTATGAACACCGGAGGCTGAAGAGAGGCTCTAGACTACAAAACATACAAACAAATAAAACTCTTTTACTACAAAATGTGATCTTAGTTTTTTGCTTGGATTCTTCTAGAATCAAACTCTGAGAAAGGAGTTGGGCACAGGTGGGTTTTTCATAGGAAGCCCAAGGAAGGAGTGCAGATAAGAGATAAAAGGGAGGGAGGGAGGGAAGGAGAGAGAGAGAGAGAGAGAGATATGCTGGGGCAGTTGCATTTTGGAACAGGTAACTGCTGTGGGAGACCTCGTCTCAGTCCCACTGGGGACCCTCTGAGGAACCACATGGAGTGGGTCTCAGGGTTGTCCAAGTAAAAACAGGGGTGTTTATAAAGTAGCCTCCTTTTTTGATTGTATGTATTCCAGGAGTGTTAGCCCCTGGGCCCTTCAATCCAAGGACACCCCATGGCTGGAGAACACCCTTAGCAGAGACCCTGGGAGCTTGGGGAACATATGAGAACAGTCTGCTGGGGCAGCCTAGGGGAATGGGTGGGCAGCCCAAGTGCCCAGGACACATGGGAATCCAATTTTCTGAGCCTCGACTTCCCCATCTTCAAAGCCAGCTGTTCCAGGTGACACAAGTGATGAGTGACATGGGATAGAGCCCCCCTCACCAGGGGAAGCTGAGCCTGGTATTTCAGAGGCTTTGAAAAATATCACTTTTCTCTCATTACCCCCTTTCTGCTCCATCCTCCTCCATCCACTCAGGGACTAATCTTTTCAGTTCATTTTCTTCCTTTCCTTGGGATAATTTGAGATGCCCCACCCTGGGGTCCTAAATTCACCCAGAGTGTCCTCTTTGCCTCTTAGAAGCTGACTCAGATTTTCTGCGTGTAGTCTGGTCTGGTGGCATGCCCTCCAGGGGAGAGTCCTCCTACACGGTAGGCGCCATTGCCTGCTACCCAGTCGTAAAGTAAACGTGATGGTAACACAGACCCTAATCAACCAGTCACAGCCACCCTTTCTTCCTCCTCTGGTGGGACCCACCTCCGGGATCACAGCCCACCTGACCCTCAGTCGCGGCCCCCACCCACCCCAACACACGTAACAAACACACGTCCCGATTGCAGGTTCCCCATGTTTATGGCTAAAATATTACCAGTGACCGACACGCAGCCCTTTTCTCCTCCGTTGTCATTTTATGTTAATTGAATGCTCGTGTTAATCTAATAGAGTTTAGATTTATGTTGGGTTCTGTAGCGCGTCATATTTTAATCAATACACATTCCAACATTGAGACGGACAGATGCGAAAACCCACTTCATCTCTGCACTTGGGTTCCATCAGCTGTCAATAATTCCTAATTTGAATCCTTCAGACAGTCAGATTTATGGGTTTGAGTATATTGCATTCATCACAGAAATTAACTTTTGGGGGAAATGATGTGAAAGGTCACACGACACCTCCAAGAGGCAGATATTGTGTTTCAGAGATGAGGCGCTCTGAATTATTTATCTGGGAGAGGCAGGTTGGCAGGCTGGCAGCGGGAGACTTGATAGGGGCCTGGGTGGGGGGCACTGTCAGGGGACGCGCTCCTTAAGGGGAATAGGTAATAGTCCGAGTCTCTGTCTGCTAAGTAGTGCTGGTGCGCTCTCTGGGTGTCCCTGTTCCAGGCACCCTACAGTGCAGTCTCAGGGGCTAAAACAGGAGTGGTTTCAGAGTATCAGGCAGAAAAGAATACCATCAGGGCAGGAGAAAGATACTTTGCCGGTGGGAATCTGTTTATCGCTCTCTCGTGGTGGTTTCTGGGGAAGCAGAACTGGAGGTAAGGATTCAGGTCCTCCAGGATCATCTGAGTTTTGCAGGGAGGACCCTTTGGGAAGGGAAGGAATCCAGCAAAGTGCACCCTTTGTCGAGAGTCCAGTCCAGGGGGTGGATGGGGCATTGGGGACTCCTAGAGCTGCTATGGAACACCCCTCAGAGTGACCCCACCTGAGAGACGGAGGGCGTTGGGTTTGCCTCACACATCCCTGATCATCAGCTGGGCATCTCGAGGGCATTCACCACCGTTTCCTCCTGCTGCTGGCTGGGAACAGAGGTCAGTCAAAACCTGCCATGGAGTAGCAGGTGTTTGGTAAAAGGCAGCCTTTGTATTTAGACACCAGGGCCAAGGAGGTGTCTAAATACACAGAGGTGGTCCCTCCTGCCACACCCAGTGAGTAGCCAAGGAGAATGACACTTGCCGTGTGAACAGGTCATGTGAGCATGGGATTGTGGCTCCACTGCCATCTTCCCTGCTGTCCTGACCACATCTCTAACACTCCTTTCTGTCCCCCTGAGAAACTCCTGTAGCTGTGGTGGCAGGAGGCCGTGATTACCAAGTTCCCCAAAAGGTGCAGCAAGCAATCCAAAGCCTCCTGGGGCACAGTTTCCCCAGCTGGCCTCATATTTTATGGTTTTAAATCCTGGTGCTGTCTACAGGACAGTGCCTATTGGTCTTGGAGTTCTTCTGTTCCACCTCTTAGGAACTGGATATGCAATTTTGAATTTGGGGTTATTAGACATTTCCAGGGAGATGTGGAGCAAGTTTAGTAAGACATCCTCTCTTCTGCTGTGTACTTGGGCCAAAGGGCTTGCCCCTGAGTTTGCTGACTTAGTGTTTGGGTGCAATGAGCCTTGAGTCCCCAATCATTCTGTTATCCTGGGGCCAGAAAGAAAAGCCTTGGAGAGGGAGGTGGGGGACATTCTAAGCTGGGGTATATTAGTGGAAGTGTTCTCTGCTTGAGAGTTCCTATTTTCAGAGCCAAGGTAGTGTGTGTGCCACTCTGATTTCTGTGTCTCCTGGCACCCAGAGGGAAGATATTCCTTAACATTTTGGTTTAGCTATTGTTCTTCATGCACAATGAAGAATGTAGAGACAACAGCTCTCTGAGCTTCTCTCACAAGTGGATATTCAACAATGAGGCCTTTCAGAAGTTTACCTGCTACCCAATCCAGGTCTGTTTACTTATCACTTGAAAAGGGCCCAATGACTGAGGTTAAGTTGTTGGGGCAAGGAAAAGGATTTGTTTAGCAAGCCAACAAGTCTGCAAAGAACGTCAGACCAGCATCCTGAAGGGCCATCTTAACACAGGTTCTAAACTCCTCTTATTCTTAAGAGGCAAACTGGTATATCGTGCTCTGCTGATTTGCATCAGCGTTGAAGGCAGAGGAGAGGGACCTCAGAAGTCTCAGAAAGATCGACCCTAGGCTGCTAGTTTAAGTGATTAACGAGGGCTGCATGCTTAAGGAGCCCCAGGCCCTCTCCAGCAAAGGATAACTAAACATGGCTACATAACTTTACTGTGTGTGTGTGTGTGCGCGCGGGGGAGCGTTTGTGTATGTACACTTGAGATTGACCCCAGGGGTGCTCAACCACTGAGCCACGGTTCCCAGCCCTTTTTATTTTTTATTTCGAGACAGGGTCTTGCCAACTTGCTTAGAGACTTGCTAAGCTGCTGAGGCTGGGTTTGAACTCCAGGTCCTCCAGCCTCAGCCTTCCAAGCTGCTGGGATTACAGGCCTGAGCCACCAAACCAGGCCTACATAACCTTACTTTTAAATTCAAAATATTTTGAGAAGTTCCTTCACATGTAAGGTCTTTGCACACAGTCTATACTGAGTGCTCACAGGAAATAATTGTCTATACAGTATGAACGAGAACCCTTGTGTACCGAGTCTTAAGTGTGCTGATTGGGACTCTGTGGCAATTTGTAATGTGTGATTACTGTAGCTTTCTTTCCAAAAGTCCATTCTCTATGCCATGTGGTGGAAGGACACGCCCACCAGGAGAGGGGAGCCTGTTCATGGATGGCATTATTTGGGAGCAGAACATCTCTATTTGCAAAAATCCATTCTAACCCCATTGTTGTTGGAGACTCGGTTAATAAATGAAGGTAGCACAAAATATGATTTCAAATCAGTTTAATAAAATTATTCATGTAGATTTTAAATCATTTTTACAGTTGATTTAACATTTGTGACTGGTTTATAGATTATGATATAGGATGGTGTTTGCATCTTTGCAATTTTATTCCAATTTAGAAACAGTACAAATATTAATTTTTGCTCCAATAATGGAGCCTTTGAGAATTAAACTTGTCTTTTCTCAACACACATTTTTATGAAAATGACTTTAATATGATTTTTAATATATTTTTGAGGAACTTCTTGCAGGGAGGCCCTTTAACAAGGACTTAAAACAGAATATTATCAATAAAGTTTCTTTTGAGGTGAACAGTTTTTAGGGCGCAGAACTTATTTGTGGAAGAAGCAAACTGATGACTTTTTGACAGTTGGAGAAAGTTACAAAGTTTTGCATGATAGTTTCTTAAAGATGATGAGTCCAAATTAAAGCAAACATTGGTTCTTATCCAGTGGTATTGCCCTTGATCACCCTGTGGCTGAGTCAGGTTGGACCTATGCAGAAACCAGTCAACTATCTGGTCTTGGAAGAAATCTCAGGTTCCTGGACCCCAGGCTTTGTCTACATGGTGATCTTGATATCTCAAGGTTGCCCATTTATTGGTTTTGTAGATATGATGTTAACAGTCAGGTGACCAGTGTGCTGCGGAGTTACTGTTGGCACCATTAATTTGCCCTCTGAAAGGTCCTGGGTCAGCTCCTGATGGACCTACAGAATGCCTTGCAGGCTGAGAGGACAGGGCACTGCTCACCCATCTCTCTGGACCCACATGACCATCTCAGCCACTTGTCTACCCACATGGGGATCTTGGGCCACAGCCCTTTCCACCATAGCAAATCTACCTTTTTGGGATGTCCACGGCTCTTCACCACTAGCAAGGCTTCCTGTGGACAGGAGAAGCTGGAGCACACTGACCTCTTGGGTCTCAACTGGTTCTGACCCCTGGATGTTGCAGGAATAGGTAACTGTGCTACTTTGTGTATGACATATTGTGAACATCAGAGACGACCAGTGACTGATCATTTGGGTATTTTGTCTTCCGCGGCACCGAGAAACCCTCTTAAAAGCCCACTAAGAACTTCCGCACATGATGAAGACCCAAGTCCGGGCGCTCCGATTCCAGGAATTTGGTAAGCCCTGGGTGGGAGACTGTCCAGGAAAGGAAGGGCTCTTGCAGAGGGCTGTTGGCTCCCTCTCCTCTCAGCTTGGTAGCCCCAGCTGTCACCCCAAACCACCATATTTCCTTCCATGGGCGCCGACGAGGCAGACTCTAGAGACATCTCCCTGCTGTGGTTGGGAATGTCAAGAGTTTGCATGTTGAGTGAGAGTTTACATTTAAAAAGCAAAATATTTCAAGAGGGTCTGGGGTGAGAAATCGGACTGTGAAAGGTCCATGAAAAAACAGGATGTATAGTATCTAGAAGTACTCAGCCCCTGCCAAGAGAAGCCAGGGGACCTGAATCCACAGACCCACAGAAGCCTCAAGTGACTCTGTGGTTTCCTCTGCATCAGGCTCTGAATGAAATCTGGAAGGCTCGCAGGGTTGGGAAGGGGCAACAGATTTTGTGGGGTGCTTGGGGTCTCTGGTAGGGGCCAGAGAGGCTCATGGTCCAGGCAATCTCTGGTTTCCATTTCCAGAGGGGTCAGAGGAACGGAAAGGAGAGACATCTCGCATTGAGCCATAGGCAGAGATGCCCACAAGGTTGAGGTCCCACCTCTCCCGTCTTTCTGGCCCCTCTTTCTTCTTCACCCGAAAAACCACCTATTCCAGCTCAGCATTCCCTTCAGCTCAAAGTGCCATCCACAGACACAGCCTCCAGAGCTACTGTCCTGTCTGCTGGCCCCCAGGATCAGAGAGGGCACATTGGGAGAAGTCAGGATGGTCCTAAGAGCCCCACCCCACTCCCCGAGCTCAGGATTCACCTTGAATTCCATCCAACTTCCCATGGAGACAGAGATACTGCTGCAGAGGGCCAGGGAATCTGCATTTTCTCAATGCTGAGCCACTCCCTTCCTCCCCCAGGTGATTCTCACCTGTGCCTTGGCAATTGGAGAATACATGGTAAAGGGAGGAAGCCCCCGATCCTCTGAAGCCAGTTAGCTTTCAGCTTCAGACTCACAAAGAAAGGGTGGAATAATGATGTCTGGGGCAGGTTCTAGTTCTAGAGCTGCCTCTGGGGTTCCTGGGTTCCAGGGTGACCCCTCCACCCCCAGTTCACTCTCCAAACCTCATATCCTTACTGCTCAGGGTTCACTGTTCTTTCTGCATTCCAGCAATGTGATAGTTAAATCCTCATTCAGAAATGAAGGGAGCTTCATGTTATAGATGGGACAAGTCCTGGGAAATAGCTTCAGGAGCCCTGCAGCGCTCTTCCACGCAGAGCCAGCAGGGTGGGAGTGGCTTCCTTGGGTGCTGGCAACAGGTGATTTATTCTTCCATGTAGAGAGAGGGGTGGAGTGGCCGCCCGAGCCTTAAATCCTGTTGCCATACAGATGTGTGTGTAGAGGCTGCTTCCATAAAGACTCAGCTCTCCCTTTATCCAAGCACCAGCCTGATTTTTTTTTTATTTCTGAGAGTTAATCCATCCGTGAGGTGGATTATCAATAGTTCCTTCCCCTTCACTGCTGCTCCACAATAATCTCCAAACAGAGAGCAATTTCAGGGCCCACAGCTAGACTCCCGAGGTGAGGCCCAGGGCCGTGAAGGAAGGGGAAGGAGATGTAGGCAGAGACACCAGTCGTACTGAGGAGGGTGCTCAGGGGACCCCTGGGGTGTGAGTCCCAGCAGCGGTGCCAGGAGCAGAGCCCAAAGGGTGGCCAGTGATCGACGGAGGTTGTTTTCTAAGTGTCTCCCACGTGAGCTGCCTCTCAGGACTTCTCGGGAGTATCGCCTCCCTTCATGCGGGAGCCCGGCCCTTGATGTGGGGAAGCAGGAAAGGGCCAGGTGGGTGAGGGGCCCCAGGCTGTCTCGGTGGGAAGGTCAAAGGCAGGTGTGTGTTGGCTCCCAACAGTCTACAGACCTGATTGTTTTGGCCCCCACGGAGCCTCTGAAAGCCTGGAATTGGTAGTTAACATTTAGAACTCAGGGGATTTCACATCGAAAGCTGTGTTTCTGACTTCTCTGGAAAATTCAGAGGCCTCACAAGACTCGTCTGTTTTGCTGTGAGACAGTGGTGACCCTGAGTGGGCAGATGCTGTCCCTGTAGATGGGCCTGGGACTCTGGGTACCCAGCACTGCCTGTCCCATGTCAGAAATTGGAGATATTTGTTTGGTGAACAGACGGTGGGATTCCTACCACCGGGTGAGGTGAGATTTTGGTTCCCACTGGCCCTGTGCAGGGATAGAGATTCTGGACAAGGCTGGGGTGGATGGTGTGGCAGAAAAAGGGCCAGGCTGGGTAGAAAAAATGCTCTCAGATCTAACTCCTTTGGGTCACATCAGAAACAAGCGAGGGAGAGGCAGGGACTCTGTTGTTTCATGACCACAATTGTCCTAGAATCATGATGGGACCTGCCTGCAGGTGCCCCTTCCACCAACCCTTTATGTTTCTCATGGTTTATAACAGCTTCATCCTGAATTTCCAAGCCCCAGGGAAGCCCCACTTGATCTGGAGTGAATGGGTCTGTATCTCTTGTGGACACTGGAAATCTATGTGCAGAAATGAAACGCAGAGCACGGGCAGGATGGCCCTACTCAGTCTGCCCAGGGCAGAGGAACATGGAAGGTTTTGATTTGTCAGGTTTCAGGCATGTGCCAGGCCCATGCAAGGTGCTGAGGAAGTTGAGTGTTGAAAGTAGGAGAGAACAAGCACCTTCAAGGCTGCATGTGTGCCCACTTGTGGGACATGGAGCAACAGGAAGGGCCACCTGGAGGAGGGGCCGTGGACGTCAGCAAGGTCTGAGGGGACTTCGATAGCAGACAGCACATTGAGTGAGCTCTTGGTCCAAAGCACAAGAAATTCTACATCAGGGCTCCCCACCCACTTTTGTTGGGAAACTAGTCTGTGGAAGCTCTGCAGGGGTCTCGGAGTACTTTCTCCCAGCCATGAGGCATTTCTTTGATCCTTTCTCTCCTATTGTCATAATTTGGACTCTGAGAAGTCAGCCTGCAGTCTGGTTTAGGAGATGGGAGGCTGGTGCTCACCAGCCTCATTGGATGGGTCCTAATTACTTAGGAACAGAAGTGGCATAAGTCCCTCACGGTCCATTTCCAACCTCTGGTCTCTGGGCAGTGGCCCCCCTCTCAGTGGCGTCTCTGCCACATGAGAGAGAACAACACCTCTGGAATCTGAGACCGTGTCAGCCCAGCCCACGTGGGCGACAGCGGACGTTAATTGTGTCCCCGAGGAGGCTTCTCTGAAGTTGGGGTCACTCCACTGTGGCTTCCATAAGTGATTTGTGCATAATCGACAGTGCAAAAGGGAAGAGAGAAAGGAAGAGCAGTCCCAGCCCAGCAGGGTGGGAGGGAAAAGGAAAAGGGTTTTTATAGGGCGCAGAAGAGACAGGGAGGGAGGGGCCGGAAGCCCCCAGGAAGGGGAGCCTCATCTTTATATCTCCAAACCATGGATCATCTGTTCCTCACCCAGCCATTTAAAGACATTAAATCTTAACCCCAATTCTAAAATTCTCCAAGTTTGGGGATTGCTTCTAGATGGTCCCGAGATGCCCCCCACCCCCACCCCAGAGAGCCCACTGTGTGCTGAGGACTCCAGTCCTGCATGTTTTCTCCAAGGTAGTGGGGATCCAACTATCATGGAAATTTACGAGATGTACAATTTGAATTGGTGAATCTCCCCAAAACATTCATTTGTGCTGGTTGTATGTGCATGCAGAGTACAGTATCTCTCTCTCTCTCTCTCTCTCTCTCTCTCACACACACACACACACACACACACACACACACACACACGTGCACTCCCAACCAGCCGCATCTAGATTCTTGGTAAAGGACCAGCTCTCAGATGAAGCTGGCAGAGTGATCTGCTTCAGACATGACACCCCATTTCTTTGGAAAGATGCCTTCCCCACCCCCACCCCCGGGGCAAATGTGCCAATTGGGCATAACGTGAAGTAACGTTGGCAGGGGGCACCTCACCGTCCCTCCTGACACTGCCTCCTGGATTCTGCAGAGATGGTGCCATTTCTTCCCTGCTCTCCCTCCCCGCCTCCCCTCAGGCCCAGAGAGGAAAGAGGGATGGGAATGGTTGGTGGTCCTTCCCTCCCCACCTCCCCACCATCCAGCCCCCGAGATGCCCTCTCTCCAGGAGTTGAAAGAATCACCTGTCTATTCTTGGCACCAACACCCTCCTGAATGCCATAAGAATCTGATGACCTTCACTCTGGTCTCCATGACGACAAGATGGTATATGTTTAATTAGTTCAGGCTTATTTTAGGACCAATTTTCTTTTATTTTAGGGCAATGCGAGCTATGATAACTGTAAGCATGTTTACGAGGCGCGCGAGGCTTAGCTGAAATGTGCCAACAATTCTAGTCAAACAGATGGTGACCCCTGATTCAACTTGCCCTCTCATTCAATTATTCAGCTGTATTTAATTTTCCTCCGAGTGACTCACATGCTATGCTCCCATCTCTCCTCTAGGTGGCACGAAAGACCACCTTTATGGCTGCAATAAAAGGTTGAAAGCCAGGTCTCAGGGAATTTTCTCAGCCTGGCCTTGGCTGGAGAAGAGGATAATGAATTTCTGCATTCAAACAATAGTTTCTGTCTAATATCAAATGATATGAAAGGGTGGAAAAGAATTGGGTCAAATTGTATGTGATTTGGCCATGAGCTCTAAGTAATCTCCATTCTAATAAGGAATTTGAAAGACCTTCCAGGCTTAATATCCTTCCAAATAATTTGTTTGGAGTTCAAGGAGTATTACAGTGTTAGAACTGATTTTATGATTGTGGAAATGTTCAGTTTTCATTTTGAGAACCTCTCCTATTTAATTTTTAGTGGCCGCCAGCCCACCTAGTCTGAGACTTAAGAGGGCAAGCCGAGTGGCCATCTTTCTGCTCTTTGATGTCTTCCACTGGCCTTCCACACTAGGGTTAGCCGTATCTGAAATTCGGATGTCCCCATAAAGGGGAGGAGAATTGCTCACTAAATATCTTTTCAAAGACACGGACTTTCCAATGCAGGAACTGGAGAGTTATGTGACCACAATCCATGATCATCACAGACTGAATTTTCTAGAACCTGTGGAATCTTAAACCATTTCACGGAGAGATCACCTCGTCTACTCGATTCCATTCTATAACTTCTCAAACACAAGGAGACTGTCACTGGGATCCACTCAACTTTCATTTCTTATCAATCAACATAGCTCAGTTAATTAGACCAACACGGATTTCACACCTTTATTCTTCCCTCATTCAAGTTAAGAATGCAGGCTCATAACACTGCTTTTAAAAAATGCATTGACAAGCTTTTGAGACTTTATATATGTATGTATTTTGTAAGAAGAGCTCACTTTAGAAATTCCTCTTAGAACACTGTTTATCTTCTGAATCTTGTATCTGATCAAGCCACAGATAAAAGAATCATGCCACCAACCAGCACCCACAATGATCCACACGTACACAAATGTCTTGTTGCATAGACTGCTTCCAAAGACAATAAATTGAATTTCCATGGATTCCAGGGTAAAGAGGTTTCAGTCAATCTGTTCACCCTCCCTGAAAATTCTTAGTTCTCATTTCATTTCTGCTGAAGGGCAAAATCGTGGCCATGGAAAGGTTAAAACCACGAGTAAGGACTCTCGCCCTGGAACTTCATTTTCAAAGGCTTGGCTTTGCTGGCTTTCATGCTTCATTTTACCCAGCTACAGCTTGGTTCAGTCATTCTGCATCAAAGGATCTACATGTGAACTAGGAAATCTTAAGTTCAGGCAAGGGAGAGGGCTGTTGGCTTCACAGGATGACTTCATAGGGGTTGATTGATGCTGCAGAACCGCCTGCAGCAGCCGGGACCTGACCCCTGGCTGACCAGCAAAGCGGCCCTCGCCGAGCCTCCCAGGGCAGACACACTCGCAACCGCACCCTATTTATGCACTCAAACCTGGGACACTCAAACTTAGCCTCCTGGGACCACTTATAGCTTCAATGCAGGTTCCAGGGGGTCAAGTGGGAAGGGGATTATAGTTACTTGGGCCAGACAGATGGATTTTGTTTAGTACCTTTGCCCTCTGATAAGCCTACCGTATTGCATTCAACACCTTTTTTTTGGATACCCAGAGGTCCCTTACTTATCCTTGGCACCTTTAGGCAACTTTGGCAGTGCAGCAAGGGTTAGGGAAGACTTCACCAAGTTTTTAGAAAAAAGTAGGCAAAACACTGAACAGGGATGAGTGTTGTTCCATCTAAGACCCTGGGTCTCTGGATTCCCAGCTGTGGGAGTGGTGTACCTGTCTCCCATGCTCCACCCACCTTCCCCAGGGGTGAGGCAAGATGGATAGAGGGTGGTTTGGAAGAAGACTTTTTGGAATTTTATCACCTGCCCTTGCCTTAGCCCATCAGAGCTGTTGGATTCTCCAGTTGAGCAAGGAGGCCAGAGTGACTGGAGGCTCTTAAAACTGGGCAGTGTTTTCATTTTTGTGTTGTGTTGTGTGTGCACACTTACACACCCATATATACAAGAATTCCCTCTGCTCTGTAGGGAAATCAAACTCTAGGGTGTCTATCTGGCTTGACTCTCCCTTGCACACTGGGCACAGAGACCCCTGCAAGGTGGAAAGATTCAGGCAGCCAGACAGACGGGAGGGGGAGGAGTCAGGGCACCATCCATAGGTAACCCATCCGGTAGTCAAGTTTTGATTTAAAAAATCAAATGCCATAAAAATCGTGTTTTCTCGGGCCCTCTGGCTCCACTTTGGGATTTGTGCATATTACATAATCTGTCACCATAGTACTATCATATCCTGTATTAAAGAAACGGCCCATGTGAAGGCAGCAAAGGGAATCAGGACACCTTCCAGGCCGCAGCTGCCTCCACCTCCATCAAGGATTTGGGTTCTGTTTTCGGCCACCTGCCCTGGGTCCTGCCATTTTGCTGACACCCCAAGTTTCGCTGCCTCCCAGAGAGTATCATTGGTTTCTCTTTGTTGAGAAGACATCGTGCAGGAGCATTGGCGTGAGGCCATCTGTACCTTTACAAAGAAATCTTGGGGGCAGGGTAGGAAATGCCTGGGAATGGGACACCCTGGCCTCTGGCAGGGACTGGAGGCTCTTAACACTGGGCAGTGTTTTCATTTGAGTGTTGTGTTGTGCGTGCGCACTTACACACCCATATATACAAGACGGGACAAAAGGGGGAGAGAAAGTTTCTCCTTTTCCTCTGTGTCATTCATAATTCCCCAGGGTCACTGACGGGCCTGCAAAACTTCCCTCCTGCTCCACTCTCGAATTTTCTCAGCTTCTGTCTTTAAGCTCCCACAGGCTCATTTGCCTCCTCCCATTACTCATTTGCAGGAGTTCTCTGAAGACCATTCCAGAGAGTGAGCTGTCTCCAGCCAGCTCCTGCTGCAGCAGCGGAGAGCCTCCCCCCGCCCAAGCCCCCAGGAAGCCCCTTCCCCACTCTCTTTTCCTTTTATTTATTTATTTTGGAAAGGACCAACTCTTTTTTTTTTTTTCCCTGAAGGTGGCAGTGAAAGAAAAAAAATGTGTCCCTTTGAAGAGTTAGGAATTTTATTACAAAACAGATGGAGCGCCGGGCATCCCCCGTTGTCCCCGGTGTGCCCAGGAGCGCTGACAATGGGAACCGCAGCCGCACAAAGTGGTGCTCGCACCGGGGACCGACGGGCTCGCCTTGGCAGCGTGGCACGGTCGCGCATCGGCCCAGCGCTGAGTGACCGCCAGCTCAGCCAGCCTCCTCGTTCCTTCTCTCCCCCTCTTAGTCCCTTACCAAGATAATTGAGGATCATAATGCTGGGGAAGGAGCGCAGCGGCTCCCGCGGGCTGTCAGGTATCTGCTCGTGTCTTCATGTCATCCGTCAGCATTGAGCTCCTCTGTCATCTCTCCTCAGCCTTCAGCGCTGCGCTCTCTCATCGCGTTCATTATCTCGGCTCAGGCCGGCCCTCCCCCCACTCCCCCCATCCAGTAAATGCATCTTTGTGCAACTCTCAGTCCCCGATTATGAATCGATGATCATGTGGTATAAGAGAGATAGATGGCTTTTAGTTCCATCTTGTCTCCCCTAATTGTAAAATATTAGTTACATTACACTGTGTCTTTTGATTAATGGAACTTATTTGGAGTAGCCTATCCAAACCCTCCCCCTTCTAGAGTCCTCCACTGACTTTTGAGAATTGAGTGATTTCACTTAAAGCAGACAAATAGGCCCTTCAGCGAGGAGATAGCAGGGCTGTGATACTGTGGGCAAGACAGGCTCCACCGACAGAGTTGTGTGTTCCAGAGAAAAGCTTCAGCCCCAGCCAGGCAAACACTGGGCTGCTAATTCATGCCTACACCGGGCGGAGGGGGGGGGGGGGGAAACTTCTTTGCTTCTTTTATTTCCATCCCCCTTTTGGCAAATCGAGTCCATCTTGCTGACTTGCAAAACAGGATGTGAAACAAAATTTAATTAAAATTAAATAAATCGCAGATTGCCACATTCCCACACTCTGGGCTTGGAGGAGCGAGTCAAATGTGAACTTTGATGGATTTGAGCCCTGCATCTGCTGGTCTCCCTTCTCCGGTGTGGAATAGAGGACATGGCATCAATGGGGCCTTGTGCAATCCACATCCGGCCTGGGGAGAATTTGTCCTTTACTGCAGAATTTTATTTGGCACTATTTACTTAAATATGGTCTGTTGATAATTCCTCGTGACACAAAAGGGGAATCAGTGGTTGAATCCTTTATTATGCACTTGATCTTAGCCAAAAGGGCGAGAAGTGATAAATCCCTTATTATAAATAATCACTGTCTATCTTTCGGTGGAAATTCAAGGGCACATCACCTTCAACATACCAGTTCAATTAAAAAGGTATATTTACTGCTGATGTGTATAATGTCTATATCTTGGGGGAAATAGGAAGACTTCACAAACAAATCAAACTATCAAAAAAAAAAAGGAACATGCATATTAGGAATTTGGGCATCCATTTTGATAGGCACTTTTCAGGACACATGGTGTATAAAATACATGCAGATATTTATATCTATTTTCATAGGATAGGCTTAGTATTTTATTCTGACGTTTGGATTTAAATTTTTAATTTAATTTTTTTTTTTTTTTGGTTTTTATTTCCATGATTCTTGTAGACAGTGACAGTTACGTATTTTCTGCGGACATGTGATTTTGTTGAATGCACTAGAGGCAAAAGATTGATTTTATTATATGTATAGGAAGCTAGTAGTGTTTTACTTTATTATTTTTTTTAAGAGCATAACAATGTGTTTATGGTTGCCAGGAAAGTGAAGACAGCAGAACAACCATGTCCAAGTTTAAAATTCATTCTGAGGATTAGACGCCCAGCAAATATGTAGATTAAAGACGGGAGGACAGAGCCCATGTCAGTTCAATGCACCCCAGCTCTCTCCCGCCCTGGGTTAAACAGGGAGCCCAGCAAGTGTCTGAAGAATGGATGTTCACGTTTGTTCTAGGTTAATAACTCAGGTGACCAAATCCTTTCCCTCCTCCCACCCAAGCCCAGAATTTGGAATTTATACATTTCATTTTTATGTGTGTTTTTGAATCCTTGCTTTGCAGAAAAGTGTGTGCTTGAGGACTCTTTGTTCTGTGTATCAAGGGACTTTTTTAAATGTCAGCTGAGTTTGGGCTGCTGTGTCTAATAAACCTCCTTAGGGCTTAAGATGCACTTTCCCAAATTTTCATAAAGAGTATCACTCACTGAGTTATGCACATCCATCATATTTTGAGAGTCTTTTATAGAATATTCTTAATACAGCATGTGAATGCATATTGACAATTGCTGGCACTTTTATATATTCCACGATACACATTTATCTGTTATAGATCCATAATAGCAAATGTGTAGTAAAAAGCTATATCAAAAGGCAGTTATCCTGCATGCATAAAATGCTCTCACTTGGTTGCTTTAATTTTCTTACTACAGCCTCTGAAACCTCCACTTTATACTGATGGACTTCAATATTTCATTTAAGTGTGTACCTGAGAAGAAGCAACACATATCCAAGGCTAGTGGCAGCTCTGCTTTGGAGCAAGATCAGCACATGGGGCTGCACATAGCTGCCCCCTGTTCTCCCCAGAATGAAGAAATATTTTGGTTGGAGTGATGGTGGCCAGAACCTTCAGGGACATTGGCCTCTGATGAATAACAGCAGCTGAAATTTATGATGATAGCTATAGATGAGGTCAGCACTGTCTACTCCATGCTCTGTGCTCCATGCTAAGGACCCCGTTGGGCCTAGCCATGCTGTCTGAGAGAGGCACTAGCATTCACTTCTTTGATAAATGGGGAAACTGAGGCTTTGGGAATCTGAAGGAGCCTGCTCAAGGTCATACATCTAGGTGCAGGAGTTAGAGCTGTCTGCCCTGAACAGCCTGCTCAAGGTATCCTCTGTGTTGCTGGAACCTGTTTGCCCATGATTGGAGTAATTTTGGGCTTTATCCTAACACTGGATACTAACTATTCTGTTCTTTTGAAGAATCAATGAGATGATGATCCTTGTACAGTACTTGAGCACAAAACCCAAAAAAATGATGCGGAGGGAGGGGCATGTGATAGACAGGCACATGCCCCCACCCATAACAGAAACTTTCTCTTTGAAAAAGAGATTCATTTCTTCTTTCCCTTTCCAATTTTTAAAAATCATTTTAGGAGAGAAAGGAATTTGGAAAATTCACTTATTTGGGTTAAGATTTCTGAGTACCTGGGATTACTTTTGTGATAACATGGTTATCACAAAGGAAATAAAAATTAGGAGATTTCCTCTGAAAGAAAGCTAGCTCCCGGCTTGGGAAGGTGCCTGCATGTCCCTTTGTGTTTTCAATGCCCAGCGAGCGCAGAGCCACTGGGCAGCCTGCAACTTCCTGGGGCAGCTTCCCAGGCCCTGTGTTCTGTGAACTCTTGTGTGCAAAGGCTCTTAGCGAATTATAAAGTTTGATGCATATGTAAGAGAAGACAGTGATAGCAATAGTGAAAAGAAGAAGAATAGAATAGCCATCCATGCTTTCTACCTGGGACTGAAACACACAGAGTTCCGTTTCACTGCTAGCTACCAGAAGAGGGAACTTAGTGTGGCTTGTCGTTTGTCATCTTGTGTTTAAAAAAACAAAACAAACATCTGGTTGTTTGAATGCCAGTGAGCTCCTCTTCTTCCTCCCTCCACTGCCACCTCCCTACCCACCCCCCACCCCCCCACCCCCCCACCCCGATCTCCGCACCCAGGTTTCAGCCAAACTTCCCTGTCCTAGTTGACTTCAGGTAAGTGGGGGCTGGAAAACAATCTTGCATTCAGGATGCTCGAGTGGACATCCTTGAGATCTCTCCAGTAGTTTCGCCATAGAAATGGCCACCTATAGTGTACATTTGTGATTGGGAACAAACACCAGTAAGATTGGGTCACTGACACATAAGAGGAGAGAAGAGCATTCCTATAAAGGGACCCAAGGCAGACTCAAGTCCTACAGAGGTTAGGGATCATAATTAAACTTGCAATGAATTTGGTAATGAAGCCTCATTTAGTTCACATTCAGGTCTAGTCTCTCTCTCTCTCTCTCTCTCTCTCTCTCTCTCTCTCTCTCTCTCTCTCTCTCCTCCCTCTGTAACGACGATGTGTCTATTTTGAGACTCAGGAAAGAAATGCTTCCATTTGTAAAGTACATGTTTGTTGGGTTATTTATTAATAATCATGTAAAGTTTTCCATTGGGTTCTTTGACACAACATTGCTGCCTCCTCTTCAAGCAGGAACTTGGAGGCTCTTGGTGGTTTGAAGAGGCGGCTTTTGGAGTCAGATGTCCCTGGTCTCAAACACTACTGCCCTGCTTTCTGTTTGATCTTGTATCTCAGTTTCCCCATCTGTGAAATGGGAGGATCATAAGAACAGGATCTAACTTCCAGGGTTGTCTGAGGGCTAAATGAGATGCTTTGTCATAGACTGGCACTTCATCTGCCATCCCACTCTCGAAACAAAGAGTAAGGAGTGTGTGCTAAAATATGCACCCACTGCAAATAAAAAAATATATATTTTTTTCCTTTTCAGTGATGCTCACTCCTTCTTTCTCTACCGTTTTAGTAAATCATCTTGGAAGGAATTTCATAGCTTGAGTAAAGACACTGGCTACTATTATGAGTAGTTTAAGGCCCGTGGGTCAGTGAGACTTTTCCTAACAGTCTGAGCTGGGAAAGGTATTAGAACATGCTGGAGGGAGGGCAGGAGGTGGGAGGGAGACTAACTTGGGCAGACTGGATGCCTCCTGAACACCCTCTCGCATATCCTTCCGAGGCAGATGCTGAGCAGGCTGATTAGCAGGATCTTTCTGCATTGGTTGTGGGGTCTGCTCAGGAGCCCACCTCCCCTCTCTCCCAAGCACATAGGCAGGCCAAAGGAGACACACTTTTCATCTGGGCCAGTTGTCCCCAAAGGTCTGTGTCAGGGGTGAGCGTGGGGGTGGGGGTGGGGACCTGCTAATGGGGTGGGGGAAGTCTGTGCCTGCTTGGATCCCAGGCCAAATGTAATAGGAAGATCCGGATAATAAAAATCTACTTGTCACCGGGACATTCCTCAACTGTTAGCAATCAATTTGAGGGGTGAGGGTGAGGGGGTGGTGGTGGGAAATACCAGGGGACATCAAAGAGGGTCTCACTCCCAGACTCTGCTCTGTTTCAAGGCTCTGTAATTTGGGAAGGTTGTGTGCTAAATAATTTGTGAGCCTCCAAACACGCAGGTTATTGTTTGTGGACAGATGGCACATCGCATTTTATCGCTTTTCCTTCTGTGGGTCCTCATATGCGGGACTGATGTGCATTCTGAACTCTTTGTCTCCTTGCTAAAATCTCTAATCTAAAACAGGCAATCAAGCACAGAGGCAGGGCTTCAGAAGCCATAATCAGAGTTTTAAAGCAAAGGGGAAAAAAAAAGGCGGGGGTGGGGTGGGGTGGGAGGGGGAAAGCCAGAAATCCAACTGCATTTAGGAGGCAGATGTGTTTGCAGAGAACAGGAGAGGTTACCAGGGTATTAAAAGTGTGTCCGCCGTGAAAGGGATTCTGCAAAGCAGAGGGAGGGAAAGAGCCACCCCGTGGTGGCAGGCACCCAGCACCGCCTGACATCACCCCCCCACCCCTAGAGTAGCCTCTGTCCGCTTCTGTGTCCAGAGACTGGGGGTCTTTGTCTCTGCAGGCGGTCGTGGTCAGGCCTGGGAGGGCCCCCTCTTGGAGCTGCGGCCGCCCTTACAGTTAAATCATGTTGATATACAGGAAGGAAATGAAATAGACGAACTCGCTCCTCTTTTCTTCCTACGGATTTTTCTTTTTTATTCTGAAGATAGAATTACTGTTTGTAAGCATCTGAAAGTCATTAGAGGCCCTGCAGTCTGTCAGGTGTCGACGCAAGAAACTGCTGAAACCAAACGGGTGCCCGCACCGAGGGCTGGGAATTTGTCATGTGCTGATGAGCAGTTATAATAATATATGAGCAAATCACAAGCATTCTGCAAATTAATCAAATTTTTTTCCCCCTTCTCCCTTGTCTCTGGGAGAGTGGCTTTGCAGGCAGACGTAGGTGAAGCAGTTTTACTCACAGATGGTCGATCTGGCATCAGATGGAATTTATATAACAGTAATTCTGATTCCCTGCCAAAGTAGCAGTGAACACACCAGGGAGATTGTAGAAGGCAAGTCATGTGGTTTTGCTGAGGTTGTTGTGGGAAGTTTAAGGGGGGAAATCTCAAATTCTCCTCTTTGCCTTTACTGTTTTTGCCTGAAGGGCCAGAAACGGTACGCCATTCTGCCATGGGCGAAATCCGTCACATCTCTTCTTGTGACTTGCGCTGAAAGAGTGCTTCGCAGCTGTTGGAACTGCTGGCGGTGACAGAGCCCCAAGACCCCTGATCCTTGCTCGCTCCTTACAAGATTTAAAGGGGATTGGGTTCAGGAGGTGGCTGCCCTACACGCTCCAAGGAGGGAGCCCTGCCTCCTCCTGCCTGCTGCGTGCGCTTACCCTCCTGCTCCCGGAGGCCCAGCTAAACCTACGAGGGCTTTTCTTTTCAAGTGTTTTATTAAATGAAGAGTCTAACAACCCTCACTTTAATTACACACGGGCTCCGTTTATAATTCCTCTGGATTTATTCAAGTAGTTGAAAACGATGGTGCTGGTGATTAAACCGATCATCTTAGTTTAGCAGCTACAAAACCTGGGAGTGGGTTAGTGTGTAAGTGTGCAACGGGGTGCCCGTGTGTGCCGGCACATGGGTGCTTGTTCTGAGGCCTCTGACACGCCCCCTGCACCCTGGCCCAGCTTCCTTCTCCCTCGGGAAACCGTGTCTGGCACGGGATAAAGGGGTACACAAATTGGCCCCTTTGGGGCAGCACATTGAAGGACCTGCTCTCACCGCAAGGTGTTTTTCCCTCTGCAGAAGGGAAAGTAATACCAAGATGGCGTGGAGACTGCATTATGCAACAAAGTCCTGCTGCTGTGGGCTCTTTTTTTTTTTTCCTAATGTAAAGCCCTGCCCATTTGTTTTGGTTTACGTGACTACAGAGAAATAAGTGGATTAGACGGAAACTTTAGCATGCTTCATTGCAGCTGGGTGCCGACATCTGTCATTCCTCAGCCATATTCCAGATCATGCCAGCCAGAGAAAGCAAAGTCTGACACCTTTGATTTTTTAGAGAGAGCCTTTTATAGGGGGAAAAAAAGAGAAGAAAGGAGTAGCATTTCCTTTGTGACTTCATGAAAGAAAAAAAAGAAAAACACCTCTCTTCCAGGCTTCCTTTTATTTATTTATTTTTGGGCATGTGGCACTCAGCCACGGCTGAAGGCTGGAAAGTTTAGGCTTCCATCTTCCCTTTCTTCTTTGTAATTTTTCTATTGTTCACGGTACCAATTTGTTGAATGGGGCACGATAAAAAAAGTAGCTGTTTTCAATTAATTCATGTGCCTGTCTGTATGGATCTATACCTTGGGTACCGAGGGTTGATGTTGGTTCCTTTTTGGAAAAGAGGGATGTGCGATTCTCTCCCTCACACATAAAACTCTCATTAACACCACACAACAGCACTGGATTTTGATGGCGTGTGCCTGCTCCCACAACACTATCTTTGGTGAGATGCTCTCTAACCCATATGCACCTCCACCTCTTAAGAAACACACTCATGTTTTTATGAAAGATATGGGTAGATAGCGGATTACCCGCAGATAATCTTGGATACCAGCTTTTAGTGCACTGATATTTATTTACCGAAAGGATTGTGTGCCCCCACCCGAGTCTGTGCCAGTGCGACACAGCGCGCATAGCACACCCTTGGCACGAGTGGAGTTCCGATATTGGCCCCCCTCCCATATTTAAATTGTACAATAAAACAGAAAGTACAATTAAAGGCTGATGTGTTCATTTTAAGCGACACAATGGAAAACAGGAAACCATTGAACCAGCGGAGACCACCCACTTGTTTATTTCGCAGGGTGTGTACCGGAATGCAACCCATCTGCTGAATGAGAAAACACACAAAAGCCGCACCCAGCTTCCCTACCCCACCCCTGAGTAAGGTGAGAAGTGGGTTTGGGAGACTGGAGAGATTGAGAACTCTGATGCCCTCCAGTTCCCAGCTGGAGATGGCCAGGGGTACAGTGAGCCAAAGGGCAAGAGGATGCCAGGCACTGAGTTCCAGGAAGCAGGAGGAACCCCGGGACCTAGCTCCACAGTGACTGCCTCTGGGAAGATCTTGCCAGACCTCCGAGTTTTTAAGAGAAACTGGAAATCTACATTTCTATGTGAAATCTTTTTGTTTTTAAACATTGAGGGTGCATTATAATTAAAAGTAAATAGTGTTGGGGACAAAAAAAAATTGTGTGTTAGCTTCCAGCTTGTGACCTCTTAGGAGAATGGGTGTTCAGTGTAGTGGTGGGATCCATGGTACTGTCACTTGACCACTGCACGGGACAATCTGTGGGCTGTGGGGAATCAGGTCAGAGTGGGTGGTGCCATGCCAACTCTCCCCAGGAAGTGGTGGAGTTGGGGGGTACGGTGGCGAGGAAAGAGCAGAGTTCATGGAGCTGTGAGTGGGAAACTGAGCCTTGCTGTAGGAAACAGAGGAAAATGCAAAAACATCCAGTGAGCCAAGGTGCACCTGAATATGACCTTCAGCTCTCCTGGAGAATGACCGGCAGAGTATGGCAGCATTAAAGAGACATGGAACACTTGGACTTTCTGGGAGAAGCAATTAGCAGGAGGGGTGGGGCATTCTACCTAGGAGCACCAGCAAGGACGGGCAGCATGCAGAGGAGGGTCCTGCATGCTCCTAAGGGGTGGCCTGTGCTGAGGAAGGAAGTCTATCTAGTTCAAGGTGAAGAAAAGCAAGGTGCAGATGTGTGCTCCCCACTTGATCAGGAGCTAAGATCCCCCTGTCCAAGGTCAGGGCTACCTTGTTGGGGCTCACTCTCTCATCTCCCACCCCAGGATGTCTCCCCGGTTCTTGTAAAAGTGAAAATTTGGGCTGGGCAGGGGAAGTCACTCACCAAATCCACATCCTGTGAAGCCCTCTGTGAGCAGTCCTTAAAGGACTTAACGAAGTGCCTAATAGTGTGGTGCGTTAGGTAAGTGCTTCAAGGAGGAGTCAGGATTTTGGCAAGTCTCACTGGAAGGAGCCTTGGGGGCTGTAAGTGGGCAGGTTTGGAGCAGGAGTAGCAAGGTGCATTAGGCAGGAAGGATTTTCCATTTGGAAAGCCATGCAGAGGAGTCAAGATGCTGTGGGCGAAACAAGGAGCCATCGAAGGTTTTAGAGAGGAGGGGTGGACACAAGTACACACGGGATTCGGGGAGTTGGCTTGGAAGGTGCTCTGCATCCTCCTCTTTCACTGTGGCTTTGAGATGGGCTGTCGACCCAGTGAGCCTCATGGTGCCCAGAGGAGGGTTCACACAGGGCAGGACTGGCTGTCACTGCTGCTAAATTCCCTCCATCCTCATGGCCGGTCTTGTTGCACAGGGACTTCAGATAACTGTGCTTATCCCAGTGTCCCTAAGAAGGGAGCATGTGGGTATTTTTTTGCCATTTTGAGTACCGCCTTAATAATTTTTACTTAATATTTAAAAATTGATTTATTAAAAACTTTTTTAAAAAATCCTTTATTTATTTATTTTAGTGATAATAATATCCAAGTCTGATTCACGAGTGTTTTCCTAAGGCTATTAAATTAAGAAGAGTTCTGCTTCCTTCCATTTAAAATCTCCCATCCCAGTGCAATGTTACAGCCCCCCCCCCCCCCCCCCCCCCCGCCAATGTTGGGAGACAGAAGACAGTCTCTGCCGGTGGGAGGGGGGCTGCCAGCCCCTGTACTCCCAGTGTTCTCTCACATTAGGGCCACTGTCCTCTCGCTTTGGCCTCTCCAGCACTTCTATCCGGATTAAATGCGCTCACCCAGAGACAAACTCTGGGTATCATTAGAGTATTATTATATTACACATCTAAAAATCTTCAAAAAAGGAAAGTAAGTTCATCGACCCTTTGAAGGTTATTTAATGATAAACATAAATGCTTTCATACAATCCAGGGGATGATTTAAGATCCTGGATCAATAGTGGCTGTTGAGCGCTCGCTGCCGGGGAGGTAGACTGACCACCCTGGCAGGCCGGTGCCTCCAAGGACCACAGCAGCCTGGGGCAGACAATAGCCATGGGAGGCAAAGCCCACAAGGTGTGGCCCCAGCCTGGGAAGGAAGTCGCCAAGGAAGGTGGCCTCCCTGAGCCCAGGACAAGGAAGGGCAGGAAGCCCTGAGGAGGTTCTGGGCTGTGTGTGAGGTGGGGCAGGGCCTGAGCTGGGCCCCACACCCTACCAGCCGCCCACCAGAGAAGCTCTCTTCAGACCCCTCCTGGAATTTGTCTTCCTCCAGGCATGCATATGCACTCAACTTGAACCTGAAGCTACAGGGAGACAGTAAATCACAGTAGGCTAAGCTCTGGCTGCAGACTGAAGCTGGGCTCCGCCATTCTTTGGCTTTGGGGTCCTGGACAAACGTGCAGCCTCTCAGAACCTCTATGTCCCTATTTGGCAAGTGGAGATTCTAACATTTGACTTAAGCACTGTCAGAGGAATCAAAATGTGCATAGATCATGGCTCCCGTGTCATAGGCACTTAATAATGAGAATATCTTGATACCCATCAATCGTCATCTATTAAATGTTTATGTCACTTTTTCACCAGGCCACGCATTGACCAAGCATTAACACCTGTTCTCATTTAAACCTCACAACAAACAGCTCTATGCCCAAGCTATTATGATTATGACCATTTTACAGATAAGAAAACTGAGACTCAGAAAAATTAAAGAGCATACACAGCCCAGAAGATACACAGGTGAGGTCTGAGTGTGGCTGTGTGAGCTGAGACTCACCCAGTCCTAACCACCATGCTTGAGTAATAAATGATGCAGTGCCCCAGTTGGGCTCTGAGATAGTGGGCCCAGCTGGGAGTCCATGGGCTTCTTCCTTCTGCTGAGCCGCCGACTTGTGTCTGTGACATTGGGATCATTCTCAGCTCTGGCCATCTCCCTGTGTGGGGTGTTGGGATCTCCCTATTCACTGCAAATCAACCAGATTCACTTTTAAAGAAACTTTAAAAAGTAATTTTTAAAAAACATTTTAGCATGGATTTGGGTTTACCAAAGAGTTGCATAGGTAGCACAGAGAATTCCCATATCTCCCAGCCAGTTTCCCCTATTATTAACATCTTACATTAGTACAGTACATTTGTCACAATTAATGAACCAATATTGATACATTGCTATTAAGCAGAGTACATATTTTATTCATATTTCCTTACTTTTTACCTAATGTCCTTTTCCTGCTCCAGGATCCCATCCAGAGACCATATTGCATTAGTTGTCAGGTCTCTCTTTGGGCTCCTCTTGGCTGTGACAGTTTCTCAGATTTTTCCTGCTGTTGATGACCTTGACAGATCGGAAGAGTGTTTTGCAGAATGACCGGTTATTGCAATTTCTCAGGATTGGACTGAAGTTACGGGTTTAGGGAAGAAAGATGATAGAGGTGATGTGCTCTTCTCAGATCAGATCAAGGGTGCCCACCATCAACATGACCCTGGTCACCTGGCTGAGGTGCTCTGGGTCAGGTTTCTCCACTGTCAAGTTACTCTGTGCTCCCTTTTCACACTACGCACTTTGGAAGGAAGTCACCATGTGCAGCTCATGCTTCAGAAGGGAGAACACATGCTCCACCTCCTCCAGGGGTAGTAGCTATGTGGATTACACAGAATGCACAGGGCATTTGATTCTGCTCTCCTGGTATTGACTGATTCAATCATTGATGTCCGTATGATGTGTGGATTTTTTTTTTTGGGGGGGGGTTATGATTTGACACATTATCTACTTTCTCACTTAAATTGTTCCAGCTTTGAGCTTCGGGGAGATCTTCAGTTGTTTCCTTGCCATTTTGAAATACACATCAATGTGTGCCTTTAAAAAAAAAAAAATATATATATATATATATATATATATATATATATATATATATGCTTTATTTGAAGTAAGGTGTTGCTAAGTTGCTCAGTCTGGCCTTGAACCTATGATTCTCCTGACTCAGCCTCCTGAGTAACTGAGATTATAGATGTGTGCCACTGTGTCTGAACTTTTTTTTTTTTTTTTGAGAGTGGTACTAGAAATCAATGTCATAACTACTATGCCCTCTCGGTTGATAAACAAGGAAAAATATGCATGTATATTAATCCCTCTCTACAAACCTATCTATATTGCATATATTAAGCCAAACATGAGTTAACAGTGATGTCTCTGATCTATTACCACACGGATCAAAATTCACTTTTAAAATAAGTACATTTTTTGAGTAGCCTTTTAAATTAAAACCCAAATCACAGGAAATTTAAAACCTAAAATTATTTGTACTAAGGATATTCCAGAGTGTTTTAGCATCTTTGATTAGATGGATGAATATTTTTTTAAAAAAACTGAAAACATAAATTATGTACCTGATTGGAACCATTCATGCCTATTTGGAATTAAGGAAATTAAAAAAGAGGTCTAATATATGCAATTGAGAAAATGGCTCTTTATGTAGGCCTCGTTGGTACTTGTTTATGTACATTTTTACTGATCTCATTGCCCCTGCTGGCCTCTTGAACCTGGGAAAAGATGACTGACGGTCCTGGGCCTCTCAATTTGTAGCTTCAGGGTTAAAGCAGGGAACATACAAGAAGAAGCAGCAGGTGAGGTCTGGGAGGAATTCTAGTCCCAGATGGACACCAGACCACCACCGGGCCCATGAATTTGCTGTCACCACTATACCTATGGATTCCTCCCAAGCGGGCAGGTCTACCTATGGGGACCAAATTTCTAACATACCCAACTGGCCCCAGAGGTGAGCCAATTCTCACCTACTGGCATGCATTTTGCAGATGTCCTTGGTTTTTAGGAATCCAGTGGGCTCTGGTTTGGGTACAGGGGGGAGACCTGGTATTATTAGGAGCTTCCTGGTGCCATATGGAGGCAGCTCCTCCCAAGCTCTGTGTGTGGAAGCTGCCTCTGAAGGTTACTGCCCTCCACCTTTTTACCTGGTCCAATCTAGAAGACAAGGCCATACAATATGGAAGCCGTCTGGAGTAGCTTAGAATACAATTGGCTCTCTAGATCGGCACATCATGGATCAGTGGGTTCTGCGTCTGTGGAGTCAACCAACTGTGGACCCAAAATATTTGGGAAAAAAAATTCCAGAATGTTCCAAAAAGCAAAACTTGATTTTGCCACATGCTGAGCACCATGAATGAAGTGATATCGGAACACGCCTTCCTGCAGTCTCCTGACATTTCACAAACCCTCAGTCTCTCCAGCCCTTCTTGTTTGCACATTGCCGACCTCATATCTGGCTTGTGGGTCCTGTAGTTAGGCCTATGATGGTTGGGTCTGTACTGAACGAGTATGGACTTTTTTCTCTTGCTATTGTTCCCTAAACAGTACAGCATAGCAACTATTTTTCGAGTACTTAAAGTTATATTAGGTATTTTAAGTAATCTAGACATGATTTAAAGTATGTGGGAAAATGTAAGTTATATACAAATATAACTGTCATTTTATATAAGGGACTTGAGCAGCCACAGATTTTAGTATCCATGGTGGGAGGTGTCTTGGAGTCAGTCTCTTCCAGATACCCAGAGTCAACTGTACTCCTTGATTCCATAATTCCAATGACGATTTCTCAAGTCCCAGAATTTGATGGGCTTCTGGAGACCACTGGGATATCCATGCCTATAAGGGATATATATCTCTCTCTCTGTCTCTCCCACACACATAAGCATACACACATGCAAAGTCCACGCCCTTTACGTGTGTTCATGGACTACCTCTTGGAGCACCTTTAGTTCCTAATTGAACATCCCAGTCTGCAGAGAATCCTCTGGAAGGAGGCTGCAGACAGGACAGGAGTGAGCGGCAAGACAAGAATGTGCTTAGAAACTACCCGATCAGAAACCAGTTCACTGTACATTCCCGACTCTGGTCAGTCATTCACTTCCCTGGCCAGCTTTTCCTATTGTGACACGGGGAGGCCCTCTCTGCCAGGCTGCCTCCCTGATGGCACTTGTCAGGAACCTTCAAGGCCACTCCCGCTACTGCGCTTTGAGGAGAGGGCATGGGCACATTCTCACCCAGCAGGACGGATCACCAGGGGCTGGTCACCGACCCTCTCCCCACTCTCTCATCCGTCACCCACACCCGAGGAGGATCCATTAGTTTGGAAAGTCTGGAGGCCCCAGAGATGCAGCCCCCATTTCTCCCATGCAACCAGCTGCCCACAGTGTTGAGCTGTAAATGAATGGATGGTCCCCCCAAGGGCAAGAATTTTCTTCTCCCCCTTAGGTGCAGGGAAAGAACAGACATTTCCATCGTACCAAGTAAGAAAAATATCTCGTTTCCTCACTTTTGTTATAAACAATGTACGACTTGCTTTCTCCTTACCCCTCTTGACCCTCCACACTGTATACATATTTATATATTATTCATAGTGGATTAAAAATGAATGTGCTCTTTACCACGGCTCTACGGCACAGTGACAATACAAATTAACGTATGATGTACTTACTTTTTGCATGGCAGTGATGGGAAATGTTGATGGCCTCAAAGTGAGAGGTAGAGAGAGAAGAGCGAGGGCGGGCGGGCGGCCGGGGGGGAACCCATCTGGCACCTTTGAGGGCTCGGGGCCCTGGCTACAGGCAGACGAGGATCGTCACTTCTTTTCTCCCATGGGATGGGGTCCCACCTTCCCAGGGGGCCTGTGAGCCTGGCACCTGTCCACCTCTCCTTGACCACACTGACCTTTTCCTAGAAACCTGAGCTGATCCCTGGCTTCCTGTCCCTGCGCCCCGGCTCAGGCAGGTCCCTCTGTCTGCAGGAGCACTGAGCTCTCTCCCTTTCCTCTCTCCTGTTGGCTTCTCCTCCATGTTTCTGGACCCGAGAAGTAGGTGATGGACATCTGTTATGTGCCAAGCGTTGTGCTGAGCGGTAACAGCAATAATCAAAGCAAGCAAACCACCCGAGTAAAAGCCCAGCCCCTGACCCTGTAGAACTGACAATCCATCGGGGGATGAAAACAGCCATGATGGCTTTATTTGTTCATCTACTGATAGTTTATTGATTGCTCTACTGATACTCGGGGTAGCCTCTCTACTGAGTTTGCTATAATGTGTTTCACGGCCACCTTGGCAGGTTTAGAATCATTAAGGAAGGGCTTCCAGAGGTAGAGGCAGAGCCATGGAGGACCGAAGGATGAGATCACGGGGCATGGAGAATTACAGATTGAAGAAATGAGGAAGGAGGGCTGGGGATGTGGCTCAAGCGGTAGCGCGCTGGCCTGGCATGCGTGCGGCCCGGGTTCGATCCTCAGCACCACATACAAAACAAAGATGTTGTGTCCGCCGAGAACTAAAAAAAATAAATATTAAACAAATTCTCTCTCTCTCTCTCTCTCTCTTTAAAAAAAAAAAAAAAAAGAAATGAGGAAGGATTATGCAAAGGTCCCGAGGCAGGAAAGAGCATGAAGCATTTGGAGACCCACAAAAGGTGGGGGCTTTGAGGAGAGGAGAATAGAAGGATGTTCAGGGACCCCTATTCCTCCTGGCTGGACTCTCAGAACCCCTAATTGCCTCTACCATGTCACAATTGGCATTGTTTCCAAGTGCTGTCTTGGATCTAGCCCCTCACTGTCCTCACCCCGTCCTCTCTGGGGCTTCCTTCCAGCAAGAGGTGTGACCTCCAGCAGATCCCAACCCAAGTGTGCTGCACTTCACCCCAGTGAAATGCAACTGTTAATGACCAGTTCCTTTAGACTCTGAACCTCTCACAGTTTCCCGGAGACCCCAGTCTGAGGCAGTGGCTCAAGGAGAGGCAATCTCTGACGCTTGGACCAAGGCAGTTGGGGCCAGTTGGCACCAGAGAGCATCCCACCAAGGGCTTGTGGGGTCAGTCCCTTAGATGAAAGACAAAGCCTCTCCTCCCCTAATCGAGCTTAGGTAACAACCTAATGACGACAAGGAAACACTGACCGTAACAAAGACACTCTGTCCACGCTCTGTGTAGGTTAGTTCTTCACCTTGGGGCTCCCCATGCTGCTCCTGGGAGGTGGTACTAGTCCTCCTCATTTTCAGGGGGTGCAGACCGGAGCCTTGAGAGAGCTAGCTCAAAGCCAGACAGAGGGGAGGGAGACTGAAGTTCAGCCGTTAAGAGTCCTACCCACCTCATGAAGGAAGGACAGTAGGGACGTGACCGTCTGAACCCAAGTTCCTCGCCAGATCTGACCCTGCCCACTGCCAAGTAGGAAACCCAAAAGAAGGCTAGGATGCCAGACCCCAAGACTTTGCATTTAGCCAAAGCTGGAGTGTGGTGCTTCTCAGTGGGGTCAAATTTGGGCGAGGCCATGGTCTTAATGCTACTCTCCAATGGGAAACTGACCAGAGAGGTCCTTATTCCCTTCAATTCAACCACCATGAAGGACAATTGGATTCACCTTGTTTTTTTTTTTTTTTCTTTAAACAGGGCTTGAACCCAGGGTGCTTAACCACTAAGCCGCATCCCCAGCCCTTTTAAAAATATTTTATTTAGACCCAAGGTCTCACTAAGTTGCTTAGGGTCTTGCTAAGTTGCTGAGGCTGGCTCTGAACTTACCATCCTCCTGCCTCAGCCTCCAGAGCTGGGATTACAGGTATCACCTTGTTCCTGAAGTTTCTTCTGCTTCTTAGAAACAGACAAATTCTACTAACTCTTTGTTGTCACCTTTAAACCTGGGGAATCACCAATTTGATTTCTAGTCTAACAAGATGGCCCAAGCAACATGGCGGGTATCCCATTATAATGGGATGGGGGAAAATGGATTCTTCTCTGGCCACAGGATGACCTATACCCATCTAGAGATCTGATTTCCTCTGGATCTACGGCCACTTTGGTGGAAGGTCAGCAAATTCCCAGCTGAACTGCATGGGTCTCTCCAGCTGCCTGTGGCTTCAGGTGGCCCGACTTCCCCACTCACAGCCACTGGGAACATAATGTGAAGGAGTCCTCACTCCTGGGGCTTGTTCTCAATCCCTTGCTTATATTCTCTGACCAAAAGCCAACAGACCTCAGTGTCATTGTGTTTGCGCCAATATCAGGGGCTTTACATGCACAGATGGGAATAGAAAAGTTTGAAACTTTTCATCCCGATTTAGCTGGACTCAGAAATGTGTCAAGTGTCCAGAAGTGCTTTGCATAATAACAGCTTTCTGTTTGAGAATCAAGGCTCCCATCACCAAAGGATGAGCCTTTTGCTGAAATTTGATTCTTGGGAGATCAGAATGCTTTCCTCTGGATATATCATGACTTCTCCAATCCCCTTCCCACAGAGGAAACCCCAAGTTTCTTCCCAGCACTTGCTTTTAATTGAGTCTCATGGAAAATTTCCACCAACATCCCAGGAGGATGTGTGTGAGTGTTTAAATAATATATTAATCTATATAACAAAATGCATTATAATTATACACTAAGCAACACGTGTGTATGTATGCATATGTAAATGTTAAAAATAACAGAAATGTATTATAATCATGCATAGATGATGTATTTGTGTGTGTGTGTGTGTGTGTGTGTTTTATCCCATGAAAACACATTGTAATCATAATCCTTGTAAGGATTTTGGAGAATTAAAGGATCTGAGCATTTTATATTCACTGGAAATTTGTTCTAAAATTAAATCTTGCAGGTTTGCTGCATCTTAACTTTCTTGTCTGTCCAAAGAAGTGGACATTGCCATAAAGCCCCTGTATGAGGATAAACATGCAGAAACAAATGTGAAGAATTGTAGAATGTAGGTCTTTGGGGTCTTGGGGAGCTACTATTATTATCTAAAATGTTTCTACTTACAAGGCATATTATAAGATCAGGATTTCTTATGATTCCCGTATCGCATGGACGTCCTTCTACAAACGTAGGCACACCTAGCTTTAGATGCATTTACAAATAGATTTCCATCGCACCAAAGTTAAAAAGAAAACCAATTCAATAATGGTTTGACCGCTGAAGTATCCAAATCTGCCAGAATTATCGTACATCATCTTTGACTCTACCAAGAAGTGGAGTTTCAGAATGTAACCATAGGATCAAATCGTGATGAATATTTTAAAATCGATTGGTGGGGAAAAATGTACTAAGTGCTTTTATACCAAGTTGGCCAATTCAAAAAGGCTCTCATTGCAAATAAAGGTGATATCTGAAGTCCTTCGTTGAGTGTGCCAAGAGGCAAGTTGCCTGGCTCCTGGGGAGATAATGTTTGCAGAGAGGGCAGCTTTTCCAAAGGTTGCAGAGTGCGATTCCTAAATGAAGTTATTATTCAGCCATGATGATAGAAAATATAATAAACAGCTTTGGCCGATGAACAGAAACAGTTGAAGAAGGGAAGAGCCGATCTGATCTTAGTGAACTGAGATAGACTCCAACCATCTATGCCTGGGTCATTTGGCTTCATAGCTCTGCTACTCTCTTTGCATCATGGTGCCAAAAGTTTTGACTTTATTTTTAATTTTCATTTACTTATCAATTGGAGTTCTTAACACCAAAGACGCGTCATCGTGTGATGTTTTGTACGACCAAATTATTATCATGATGTTAAATCAAATGGTAGACAGTGTTCTCTCCTAAAATGTGAGTTGCCACAGTCAGTTGCCCTTGGTGGGAACATTAGAGTACCATCCATTTGTGAAAGGATTTGGACAAAACCTTAAACAAGTGTTTCTTGGGTTTTCCTGGCATTTCAGATTTTCCTGATTTTTTTTTTTTTAATGATCTTCTATGCCTTAGGTCTCCAGCTATAATTTTGAGCTCTACTTTCTCCTGCTAATTTTTCTTTTAGAAAAACTCAAGTCCTTTCTCAGTAAGAGCTAGACACAGCTTAATGGGCACAGAGATGGCAACTTCATGTATTGATGGTAGAATTCTAGAGGCTCAATATTCTCTCAGAGCTGTTTGGAGTGGAAGACCTCTTGAAACTCACTGGAATCCAAGTTAGCCCTGACTTGGGTCCACTATTCCGGTAGTGAAAATAAACATGGTTTTCTCTATGCCAGTGCTTCCAACTGGCACTCATCTTAGTCTTTCATCCATTGCTGTAACAAAATCCCTGAGACTGAGTATGTTGTAGAGAAAAAAAAGTTTATTTAGTTAATAGTTCTGGAGATGTAAGGGCACAGGATTGGCTTCTGTTTGACTCTGTTGTGACTTCTGGCCATATCACAACATGGAAGACAGCATGGCATGAGCATGTTCAAGAGGGAGAGAATCATATGGAAAAATAAGAGCGAAGAGATATTTAGACGTCAGACTTTCTCCTTTTATAACAACTTGCTTTAACATGAACTAATCAGGCTCCCTTGAGAACAGCATGAATCTCTTCTGAGGACAGTGACCCCAGTGACCTAACCCGTGTCCCCTAGTCCCCACCTCTTAAAAGTTCAACCACCTCTTGACGTTACCACACCGGGAACTAAGCTTCCAATGCATGAAACTTTGGGGAACACAATTAGATCCTGTCAGAACCACAGCAACATCCTAATTCTGCCCTGGGTCTCTGCCCCAATTCCAAGATGGTGAAGAACAAGGACCATTTCTATTCCTTGTATAATCCTAGATCTGCATTAGAAATATTAGTTTCAGTTTTCTTCCCCCACCCAACCCAGGGCCTTCTCTGCATCTGTGGGAGAGGTGACCAAACCCCACGGGCAGAGCTGGGTAAGGGGAAAGGCAGGAGAGGAATCCTGCTGGGGAACCTTTCTCTTTCTTGGCAATCATGGCTCAAGTCCTGGCCGCTAATGATCTGCGTTCCTCTTGCCCTGGTGGGGTGTCAGGGAAAAACCAAAGACAAGTGCATTTTTCTTGTGCTTCATTTTGTTCTTATCTCCAACATCTAAGATGTTTGCACGTTGGCTTTTGCAAGTGGGAAAGTTGATCAACTTGAGCCTTGTGTTGGGTACAACGGTGGAAACAAAAGAAGCAAAAATTCTGCCCCCAAACTTAGAATTGCTTTGAACAAAGACAAGGTGAAGCAGAAAGATAATCATAGTTCAGCTCCCTCAGTGCTGGGTGCTGGGGCATGACTCCTGCCTCAGGAATGGTGGCCTCTCAAGGGATCACTATATATATACACAGGAGTCCACAAAGCAGGCACCTCATTGAGCAGAGCCTCAGAAGAGGACTGGGGTTTAGACCTGCAGAGAATGGAAATGACCTTTCAGGGAGAGTAACTCCAGCAAGGTCATAAAGACCCTTCAGAATGAAGCCTATTGGCAGAGGCCACCTGTGGGATGAGGAGGATGCTCTAGAGGAGTCTGGAAAGATGATCGGGCTGAACTAGGACTACCCTGATTACTCTTTCGGGGTAGGATTTGCCATCAAGGATTTGGGTCAAAGAAATCACAGACTGAGCTGCTCCTCCAAGTGCTCACTCTGGTGGCCCTGGGGAGGATGGACTGGAGGTTGGGAAATCAGAATCATGAAGACCTTTCCATAGACTGCCATGGTCACAGTCCAGGCAAGAGTTGATGCCTGGGGTACCCAGCTCTGAAGGGGGGGTTGAAAAGAGAAGGACTCAACAAGTAGAACAAATTGGTCCTAGAGACGGGTTCGTGTGAAGCAAGAATGCAGCCTTGGGAATGCAGCCTTGGTGGGAAGTTGAGCTCCAATAACCAACATTTGGTGGCTTCTACATTCTCAGGGACAAGACTGTTTTGTTAATTAGACACACAGAATTTATGCTATGACTGTTCTAGAAAAGGTGCTGACTATGCTGTTTGGATATTTTCTGGGGTAAATGGTTTGGCCCACATATTTGCTTGTTTATTTTTCTGAGCAAATGAAGTCCAGCTGTGGGTTTTGACCTCTCAGGGTGCTGAGTGGGACAGCGTTCATGAACCCCCCAGGAGTGGGACATCAACTTCCCAGCATCGGAGGAAATGCAATCAGTCCATTGTAAGTTTCCAAACCAGGTACTTGACCAACAGTTCTTCAAGGCAGCAGAATGAGCTGGGCGTGGTGACACATGTCTGTAATTCCAGTGACTTGAGAGGCTGAGACAGGAGGATCGCAAGTTGGAGGCCAGCCTCAGCAGCTTAGTGAGACTATCTTAAAATAAAGAAAAATAAAATAAGGTTGGGAATGTGTCTCAGTGGTACAGCGCACCTGGGTTAGATCCCTAATACAAAAAAAAAAAAAAAAAAAAAAAAAGGCAGATGTGAGTCTCCTGTGCTCCTGTATAAGGAGGAAAAGCAGAGATCAAACAGGGAGGATTAGGTGGGTTGCCATAAGAGTCCTTCTGTTCTAAGTTAGAACCTTTCTGGAAGAGTTCCATTTCAGGGGTCACTCTTCAAATCTAACTTCTTTAAAACTCACACTGGGCCTTGACTATCTGATCAGCCCTGATCAGCCCTGATCAGCCCTGATCAGCCTGGTCACTCCCCTGATACCTTCTGCTGTCTCCCCTGAAAATTCTCAGCTTCTACAAATCCCCCCAGCTCAGCCCTTCCACCCCTGCCTCAGAGCAAGCTCGGTTAACATCCCTCTCACACTTCACCCTCCAAACACACTCCCTCATCATGCTTGCTTTGCTCGTCAATAAAGAGTTCATGGGAGGATAAGAAAGTGAACTGGTTTTGCATTGAGACCTGAGTCTGTCTCCCAGATGGAGGGATTTATGGTTTTTGTGTTAGAGCGAGAGTCGGCAAAGTATAGTTTGTGGGCCGGATCCGCCTCTGGTTTGTTTAAGTACAGCCGGTGAGCTTGGTGAGAATGGTTTTTACATTAAAAAAAAAAATTTGGAAAAAATCCCAAATGAGAATATTCCATCACACCCGAAAATTAGGTGAGATTTGAATTTCAGTGTCCATCACTAAAGTTTTAACGTTTCATCCATAGAAAAGGTGGGGTAATTTATTTCCTGTTCTGAAAGTACTTACAGAATATCTTTAATTTCACCTCTTTCTTGGTCTAAACTTTTTTTTTTTTTAAATCTAACTCTTTATAGAAAAAAAAAATATGCAGGTATTAGGTGCTTTCTCTTCTTCCCCTAAAATGTCTGGGTTAAAAACTCTGGTTACAATGAAGAGTTATTTTAAATCCTAGTTTATGTGTCTACGGTACTGGTTGCTTTCCTATCATTTCCTATTTGATTTTCAAAAAGCCTTATTAAGAATAACATGACGTGTTGGTGATAATGGTCCTTTGAGCATTGGGGCAGGGAGGTGTGAGCACAGCACTGACCGGCCACTTTTTTCCCCCCCCTTAGGTCACAGGCCTTTCCAGTGCCGCTACTGTCCCTACAGTGCCTCTCAGAAGGGGAACTTGAAGACCCACGTCCTCTGCGTCCATCGCATGCCTTTTGACAACAGCCAGTATCCCGATCGCAGGTTCAAGCGCTCCAGAGTCGACTCGGAGGCTTCAGGGAATTTTGAGGAGCCCACGGGTCTCAAGGCGGGGAGCTCAGCGGAGCTAACAGAGGAGGTCAGCAAAGGCCAAGAGGAGACCAACTGAGCAGACCTGCTGTACATTGCAATATTATTTTACCCAGTTTTAAGATGATGCATCTCATAAAAGAGTTTGCTAACTGAATTCCAAGGGGGGGGGGGGAATCATGTACAACCCCCCACCCCACTAGTGTATAGAACATTTAAAAAAATTTTAAAAGATATCTATATATATATTAAAAAAAAATCCCCCAGCCCTTGAACATGGCTGCTAAACTGTTACCTGGCAACAAGTACTTCCAAACAATGCAGATAGGAGAAAAGTGATTTCAAAAAAAAAAAAAAAAAAAAATACACTTGGTGTCCTTGGAGAAAGCTGGGGTCCCTTCCAACTGGAAAGTCGTCTTTGTCCAAAAATAATGCTCTTAACCGAAAAGCGATACCATCTAAATGATTTAACGTTGCCTTGAAGATGGGGGGGCTGTGTTTTCGTTGTTGAAAACACCTCTATAATCTGACACCAGCTGCTGCCATTTGCCTAGCACCCTAATGAGATGTGTTGGGAGGCAGCTGCGGTGCCAGTCAGGCTGGAGCGGTCACTGCAGAGAAAAATCAATTCACGTGGTGTCGTTCTGCACTCTGGGAGAAACCTTAGACGGCCCGCAGCCAGCGCCAGGGCTGACCGGCACTGCAGAGGATTGCCATCTTAAATGTGCATTTTTTTAAAAAAAATACACAGCCAAATGAATCAATGGTCAGGAAGTGTCTGCAGACAATTGTCCATTGCAGGCTTGATGAGTAATTCCTTTTTTTAGATCAAATTGCAGTATTGAGAGACATTTTTTTTATTGTTGATTTCTTTTTTTTTTTTTTTTAATTTTGGATGAAGGTTGATATTAAAAAAAATATTTTTAAGGGTATATTATACCAAATGCTGTTAGGAAAATCAGCCAATCCTATCCATAAAAAGTGTCGGTGAGAAATGGCAATTATGTCATAACAGAAAGATTGTCTTTGATTATGGTTTTTAAAATTTTACTTGAACTTCGAAGGCTGTTCTGGTCCCCCGTTATCAGATATTTTTCCCCCGTATGTTAGTTTTTATAAGTGTCGCAGACATGAAGCACGATTTTCTTCTCCAGCAAGCACTTATGAAATAGCTTGTATTAAAATACGAATCTAAACATCCTGCTCTCTATCTCTGATGAAGAAAACTGTTTGAGTTAAAATGTCTGTTTTTGTAAAACAAATGTGTTCTATATTTTTGTAGATTTTAGATTTTTCTACTGATTGGATACTCCAAATTTTATCAAGTTCTGCACCACACAGAGGGAGATTTTGAGGGTCAACAATAAAACACTCAATTTTTTTTTTTAAAGACAGATTTAAGAAAACTAGTCCAAGGTTTATTCTTGAATCCGCACGAACGGTCTAAAAGTTCTGCCTTTACCATATACTTCTTTGAGTGACATGAAATTGGTGCTGTTGCTTGTGATGGTAGAGAAGTATTGAAGTCTTAACTTCTTCTAAAACAGAATCCTTCAGACTTAAAAAAAAAAAATAGTCAATATTTCCTTGCAGGCTGGGAGCACACAATAAAACCCCAGGGCCTTAAAAACTTTAGCTCTGCCTACAGCAGTTTACAAAAATACTAAACTGCAATCAATGTAAATATAATTCTTAGAGCTATCCTGAGACCAGAAAGAATCTCAGGCTAATAAGGAATCCGGTTTGCATATGCTGTCAAAAGGGTGTCATCTAATGGAGGTTTCAGTGTAAATGAGGTCGATGTGCAACTTGGACCCATCTGGCATAGAGCAGGCTGCTTTCTTGTTTTTCTAGTCTAGTTTTCACTGCCTTACTTAAATCGAGTTGATAAACTTAATGCAACTGTTTCTATGATCCTAGAGAAAGGACTGAAAATGTTATTGAAAACTTTCTGACTGTAGTAAGCTTTAGGATTTTAACTGCACTACTGTGTTTGGTGACTGTGCCAGTCGCTTGCTTTCTGTGTGTTTGCCCCGCCTTTGGTATCTTAGCAAAGAAAAATTTAAAAAAAGAAAAAAAGAAGAAAAAAAAAAAACAAAGAAAAATGAAAAAAAAAAAAGAGGAAAAAAAAGTGGAAAAAAAAAAAATGAGAGCCACATTCCATTTCTAGCACTTTCGGAGCTCTTTTTCAGTATTCTCTCGTGTCTTCTGGGCATCGTCAGATGCGACAGGCAATAATTCTGTTTGTGACACCGGGAACATCCCCTCTTCTTTGTGGAGTGTGTGTTGATTCCATTTTGTCCAGTGCTACCGTCCTTATTTCCCCCCTCTGACACAGGCCTCTTTTCCAGAACATTTGTAACTTGTAATACAAACAAGTGACAGCCGCCGTGATACAGTGTCAGTTTCTGAATGTCATCAGGTTCTCATATCTAAACATGTCAAGTTTTTTCCCCTGTAACTTCTGTAGTCTGTGATGCTGGTCATAATACTGTCTACATTCCTACGCAAAGAACAACAACAACAAAAATCTATCTTGGAGGAAATCTGAGATCAATAGAGTAGAGGATTTTGTTGCTATGCTTGTAACAAGTAGAAGACTTTGTATTTAAAGTTTATTCTTGGTCATTATTTATTATTATAATACATCAGTTGACAGAACTTTATTCTGGTATAGAAAGTATTAAAAGTTGTTTTTTCAGCAATGACTGTTTTCTTTCTGCTGTTAGAATAAAATGTCTTTGAAGCAGACCGGTTTTATCCAGTGTTTTATGCAATAAAACCTCTACCTCCAGATTAAAAAAAAAAAGAAAGAAAGAAACATCTTTTTCCTATTTGTTTATGTTTACTATGGAGAGTAAAACATATTTTTCTAGGTCCATCAGACTTTGGCAAGACTGGGTGAAACACCACGTATAAAAAGTCCTGTAATATTGTGTAGTATGGATGATCTTCAGTCTACTTTTTCAAGTTGAATGAGTATCTCTGCAGTGTGTGTGTGTGAGTGCGCATGTATGTGTGCACATGCAAGTTCATGGATGCACTATACTTTTTTAAGTGTTTGCAGACATTGGTTTCAGTAATGTAAACTTATGAAAATACTTATGCTTCTCATATTAATTATATAAAACACTTAAAGCATTGGGGTCTGATATTCCCCTTTGCTGGTATAGTAAGTTTTTTTTTCTTTTTTATTTTTCTAAAAAAAAAAAAATCATTACGTGCAAGGAAGTCTTTTACCTCCAAATTATCAAAGGAGAGTCTGAATTCTTCCTCTAGAAGAAAAGGAATAGAACAAAGAATAATAAAGTCTATGGTATCAGGGGCTACAGAAAAGCAGATCCCTGACATTGATTTGAAAAGATTTGAAGTGTATGCTCAATGCTTGATGTACAGAGCTTCTTTTTGATTTTTTTTTTGTGTGTGTTGTTTTATTTTGGTCTCAAAAACAAGCTTGTATAGTGCATGCCGAGGTTCTGGAATACGGAGGGCCCTGGAGTATTGAAAGCACACGCAGCTGCTCATATTCCACAGGGATTTGTAAGCTCACTGTGTTTCAGAGAGTGAGACTATTGGGGTCCTTGGGTGAAAGCAGATGAGTTCAATGACATTGTCATCAGTCTGGACTGCGTGTTATTACGAACATCACAGGTGAGTGGAAGGTAACAGTCCTTACTGTTAGGATGAACACATTAGGGAAGAAAGGCTCATTTAGAAGTTTGCAGGAGAGGTCCTAACTTTTGCCCAAACTACATCCATGGTGGGGAATAAACCCACAGGGGTCAGAGAGACATCATGGTGGCAAGGAGAGAAGCCCAAGAAAGATAGGATCTCCTGTGGGCTGAGAGAGCACCTTTTGATAGGGCTGAAGAACCCTCCAGGGTATCTTCCCATAGGGATGTGGCATTATGAGGTACTAGTCACTTAGATTTTTTTTTTTTTGGTCAAGTCTTCTAATTTTTCCATTTTGGCTCAAATTTTGTTTTAAAAAACTGCAATGGGTGGTGGATGAACAAAGTGTGCTGAATCAAAAGAAAGTGATATTATTCTTCCACAAAAAGGAATAAAGAACACTGAGAAATATTACAACATGAACCTTGAAAACATTGAAAAAAGCCAGTTACAAAAAGCCACATGTAATATGATTTCCTTTCTATGCAATGTCCAGAATAGGCAAACCTATAAGGACAGAAAGAAGATTAGTGGTCATCAGGGGCTGGGGGTGGGGAAGAGTGGAGGGTGACCTCTAATGAAGATGAAGTTTCTTTTTGAGGTGATAAAAATGTTCTAAAATTAGATAGGAATGATGGTTGGCCTACTTTGTGAATATACTAAAACCCACTGAATTGTACATTTTAAGAGAATGAGTTTTATGGCATGTGAATTATATCTCAATAAAACTGTTATAGAAAATAAAAATAAAATTGGAAGTAGGAGGTATTTTTAAGATACGTATAAGCATCCATATACATTACTTCCCATCAACATATTTTTGAGCTAATAGTCATAGACAATTGGAGAATTGACTGATAAATTCAGCACAGTGTGAAGAATACAAAATTTGGGGTGTAATGACCTAAATTTGAGCATTAACTCTACCCACTTATTGGATGCACGATCATGAACAATTTAACTGTTCTGAGTTCATTGATCATATCAGAAAAATTATGAGAATTAAATGAAAGAAGGTGGGGAAATTATGTGCACATTTTGTAAAGTACTCTGCAAATGCTTAGGGTTCCTGACTCCTGTGGCATAATAAGTTATGGATACATTGGATATTAATTTCATGCCCACAAAAGCTATACACTAAATAAAATCCTCATGCTTTGGAAAGGGTCCTTGTAGTCAGTTGAGTGGAATTCCTCCACACCTGTTTCCTTCAGGTAAGATAAACCTGGAAAAAATGTCTCACATTTTTGTTTTCTAATTTCTTCATTTGGAAAGTTGGAGTATTAGTAAGTCTTTTACCATTCTTGAGGGTAGGAGAGAGATGGCTGGGGAAAGAGGGAATCCAAGAAGAAAAGACTGATCTTGGGGTTAGATGTTGTCCCACTAGTTCAACAAATATTTACCAAGGAACTACTATGTGCCAGGCATTGCACTATGAGATAGAGATACATTGTCAATTCAGCCCCCCCAAACCACTGTCTAAGGAGAAAACAGACTTTAATAAGATCATCAAATAAATAAATATGAGGGGCTGGGGCTGTAGCTCAGTGTCAGAGTGCTTGCCTAGTATGTGTGAGGCACTGAGTTTGATTCTCAGCACCACATATAAATAAATGAATAAAATAAAGGTCCATCAATGTCTAAAAAATATTTTAAAAAATATGAACTATCTGGAAGAGGAGATTCAAGGAGAACTGGGATTTCCCAGGTGATGGAAGACTTCCTGCAGAGGCAAAGGCAAACTCAGAGATGAAGGAGAGCTGGCTAGGTGGTGGAAGATGTGCTCACAAAGCCCAGGCATTTCTTCAAATCTACTGATTCATCTATAAGTTAGAAAATAACCGTTAACAGCACAAGATTCTTTCTCAGGTTAAATGAGAGTGTACACAGAGAGCTGTGTGGACAATAAGCTGGATGCCACCAAATCAGAAAGACTATTCTCCAAAATGACAATGGCTAGCAACCCCTGACAAGATGGAAATAGTGGTGTCATTCTACAGAGGCACAGCTTCCTGACCCTGCTCAGGCAAGATAAGAGTCAACGCAACACAATGCATATGACGTCTCCAATAGAAGAACAGGGTCTGAGAGGACATCTGATATCTCTTGCATCTAGGTATCCCAGTCCCCTGGGAAAAGGAGCAGATAGGAGGAAGTCTCCAGGCTCCAGTGCAGGATCTTCATCCATTCCAGCTGATCCCTCTGTGAGCGACTGGCCAACGCCAATTACAACATCATCTACTGGTGGAGCCTACATAGGGTTTGCCGGGGACCCAGGGGTTTCCCAGGTCATGAGATTTTCAGGGCTAACACCAGGGACATCCTGGAAAAACCCGAATGTTTGATCATCCTAGATCGAAGCCCACTTCTTCTCAGGGTATATGTCTTGGCTAAACCAAAGCCACAGTTGTCTGTGACAGAGGACACCACTGTAAGGCCCATGCAGGGGAGCCATGGGAACAAGGGGTATCAGAGTTGTTCGTCAATGTGTAACTTGGATTAGAATCTTTCTTGCCCTAGTACATTTGCTGCAAAGGATGAAAGGTCATGGTGTACACAGAGTGCTTTTCTTGGGGCCTGGCACATGAGCATCACTTGATACATTCTTCTTGAGTGACTGAACAGACACCCAGGTGAGGAATGGTTCAAGCATGAATTTCTCTTTCCAGTAACCAGAAGCTGCTGAGCATCAAGATACTGTTTTGTGCTGAGAAACTTTTATAAAGATGATAACCCTGCTGTCTTTTGTAGTTTGGGATTTGCATACTTCCCCATCTCTGTTTAACATCTGTATTGTAACAGTATATTATGAAAACCTCACCTGGTGGGTTGTAAGCACAATCCCAAGGAAATTAGTATTAAATATTGTGATCTTCATTTCAAGATAGAAGGGCTGGGCATGTTCCACCAAACTAGAGGTATGTTTCCATGGGGAAGGAAAAAATTCATATTGTAATGCAATATTAAAAATGTCGCCCAGCTGAGCATTCCATGTAGGGGCTTGTGCAGAGTTTTAATCTCTTCACCTGTTGGTGTTAAGAGAAAGGAGAGATATTGGTGGAGTGGGAGCGGGGAGCAAAGGAGAGAGAGAAAGAGAGAGAGAGAGAGAGAGAGAGAGAGAGAGAGAGAGAGAGAGAGAGAGAGATATTGAGGAAAGGCTTATGTGAACAGGGAAATCACAAGCAAAGAGGAGGGGGAAAATTTAAATGATCCCAGACCGAACTGTTTTGCTGTTAATACAGAAATACAGTGCAAGACACATTTAATGGGCTCTATTTTTTATTATACTATGCTGAATAATTAAGTTTGAGGCTAAGTGTCACATGGATTTATCTTTTAATTAAAAAAGCATGGTTCACGCATATTTGAGTGGTAGTCCAAATAAATGCAATATAGAAATTTATGTTTGTTTATCTAGGTGTTAATTACCTAGAGATTGTTCTGGATTACTTCTTTTTATAAAGTGTCATAGGCTTGTGTCAGAACGAATAAAGCTTGCCCATGGAACCTTATCAATTTGCTAACTATAGTGCTGGCCTGACCTGCCAAGGGGGAGGGGGCAGAGGAAAACTTTGGGGATTGTTATGTATACACAGGCCCCCATTCAACCCACACCAAATAAAACAGTCGTTTTAGAAAATATTCCTAGGACATAAAGGCACAAATATATCTTCGTTGTTTTACAGCGTCTTGTCCACAGCTATTTATAAAACATGTGATTATTTATGCATCGGGTTATGAGAAGTTCGCTGGGAGAGGCGGTGAAGGAGGCTCCATCAATCCAGTTACCTGGTACCCAAGGAGAGGTGGAGGGAGGGCTTCCCTGTAGAAATTGGGCTGGGACAGGAAGTGGGCTGCTGGGATTTGTCTGAAATGTGTCAGCCTGGCTCCTGTTCCCAGACAAGCCAGACCGTGGAGCAAAGAGAGATCGCCAAGCTGAAGGTCAGGGGTCACATTTGTTTGAAACCTAGGATGCAGGTTTGAGGTTCAAGGAACCCCAAAGAAACCTCTGGAAATTGTTCATAGTACCTGGAGGCGGTTCGTGCCTTTTTCCTTTGTTTACAGAGTGATTTTTGGTGGCAGGTTCAGTCAAGTGGCTTGGAAGAAACCAGAAACTAAGGTCAAAAGGTTCAAGTTCAAAGAAATGGAGGCAGGAAGAATTCCCAAGTCATCTGCAAAGAAGGTCCGAGTTGGGTAGACTCTTTTGTCTGAAGGTTGGTTTTCCTTGCCTCTTCTGAACTGGCTTGCTTCTTTTTCCACTGCACACTAAGATTCCCTTTTTGGCTATTGGATACCAGAAAATTGATAAAAGTCACTGTGGGTCCTGGTGGGCTCCACCCTGTTTGATGGACTATTCTCCTGGAGTGCAAGGTGACAGGCACCCACATTCAAGCCCAGTTGAGGGGAGCCATCGAGACCCCCCGCCCCAAAGCAAATTAGCCAAACACGGAAGCTCTGGCTTGGGTAGCACTTCGTTTTCATTTTTTTCCTCCTGCAGCCCCTGAGGACTAATGGGGCGGGTCACTGTCAGTTCGGTGACCCCGCGCTTGGCAGAGCGCCTGGAGAGGTGGCCCGGGCCGGGCACTGAGCGGGGCGCGGCGCCAGGCGGGGGCGCCCGGGGCCTTCGTGTCGCCGCGGGGTTGGGGGGGGGTGTCCTCGGGCGGGGCCGGCTGCAGCGCGGGCCTCTCAACCAGTCCTGCAGCAAAGAGAGATGGGAGCCCCAAAGAGCTTCGCCCGAAAGGGAGGAGCTCCTCTGGCCCCAAGAAAAAAGTGTGGTTCCCCCCCCCCCCCACGCCCCGGGAGCCGCCAGTCCCTAGAGGACTGGCTTTGGGCGAGGCGGGGACAAGCGCGCTGCAACAGGGCCACCGAGGCGTGGGCCATCGCGGGGTGCGCGCGGATTCCGCACAGCCCGGGTTAACGCCTTTACCGCGGAAGCCGTGTCAGAGCCTCATAGCTTTTACATTATTGATACTTAACTCTGTTTTCCATCAAATCGCTGCCCATTCCCTCCCCAGAATCACTGCTGTTATAAGAAATTGTGTACCAGCAGCACTGGGGGCGGTGGGGCGCGGGGAGGGACGGGCAGGGGTCGCGTGGGGCGCTGCTGGGAGGAGCCGGGTGGGGGCACACTTTCTTGCTCAAGGCACAGGGCACTGTCTGTGCTGGGGACAAAGCAGAGGACCAAAGAGTGTCCTTGTTATTCACCGCAGAACCCCAAAGACAAGTGATTCGTGGGGCCACAGAACATGGTAAAGTGGGCGTGGAGAGCCCCTTCACGTTAGTGGTCCGGGAAGGCTCTTAGCCCTGGTCTCCAAAGCAGATCCATGGAAGCCTTGTTTAAACAGAGAGGCCTGCATTGAGGAGGAAACCGAGTGTGGTGTGCCAAGGTCCAGGGGTAGAGATGGTGCCCAAGCAGGGCCTGCAGGGGTTTGGGAGGAAAACTACAGACGTGGAAATGATAAGGAAGATAAGGAATATCAGTTAAAAAAATGTATGGGGGTGGAATTCACAACAGAGTGACATCTAGAACATTCACCATGTGTGCAACCACAGACTATCTTAATCCTACATATCCTCATTACCTCCAAAGAAAACTCCATACCCATGGAGGAGTCAGCTCCATTTTCTCCTGCCCCAGCTTCTGCGGACCATAAGCCTGCTTTATGTGAAGTGATAAGGTGAGTGACCTTCTGTGTCTGGCTTATTTCACTTGGCATGATGTTTGTGAGGTTCATTCACATCCATTCATGCATTCCACATGTCTTTCTTTCCTATAAAGAAGGCTTGATCCAGCCCTGCCATTCTCCAAATTTATCCTTCACCCTCCCTCCATACTCCAGCTCTGACCAAACCCATCCCTGCCCCAAGGCCTTTGTATGTTCTGTTTCTTCTTGCCCTCTCTATGTTTGGCACCCAGATGTCCATCAAAGAAGCTTTCTGTCACCACTGGATCTATATGTCCCTGATCCCTATATCACGGGACAGACCAACACCCTATTTATATCTTCCTGTGTTAGCAATCACTCTGCAAATTTCTCATTTCTTTTTAAATTTTTTTTTAAATTCTAATTTGTTATATATGACAGTAGAATGCATTACAATTCATATTACACATATACAGCTCAATTTTTCATATCTCTGGTTGTATATAAAGTATATTCACACCATTCCTGTCTTCATGCATGTACTTAGGGTAATGATGTTCATCTCATTCCACCATCTTTTTACCCCCATGCCCCCTCCCTTTCCTTTTGCCCTATCCAAAGAGTCCATCTAATCCTCCCATGTTCCCCCTCCCAACCCCACTATGAATCAGACTCCTTATCATTTCTCTCTCTCTCTCTCTCTCTCTCTCTCTCTCTCTCTCTCTCTCTCTCTCTCTCTCCATGCTTGTGTTCTAGTTTCCTTACTGGAATGTAAATTCCATGACCTTAAGGCTCTGTATTTTGGAATCCTGGTATACATATTGCCTGGTACCACATAGGACCTCAATTAAATACTTATTAAATAAATAAAGATTCCCGGCCCAATTATCTTTGGTGGTAATCACTAGAATGTGCTCGATTAAAAAAATAAAAGAAAGAAATTATTTTGGCAGTCTCCAGGAAAGAGCCCCAGAAGACAAAGAGGAACATTGACTCAACTCACTCACAGACCCAAAGCAGCTGGGACCTCTTGGGTGTGGTCTTTGTTGCCTTTAGTGTGGGTATTATCTGGGCGCGGTGGAGAGAGGCTGGTGGTGGTCACTGTCCTAACAAAGCTGACCTGATAGCCCTGTGCAAGGGAGTTGTCTGAGACCACCAGCTCCCTCCCTACAGAAGGACTGACAGCTGCCAACAGGTAGCCACAGGTAGGAGACCTGGAATCAACTCCAAATCCGCTACACTGGGTACCTCCCTCCATCTCTCTGCGGGTCAGTTTCCTCATCTGTGCCGTCCAATCTGCCGCACCTGCTTGCTGCTACCCACAAACCTGGGGGCTTTCCAAACAGAAGTATTCCACCATCAGCTGTCACTAGAGCCATCAGTGGTAAAAACTACATGTGCCCTCCTCACGCCAAGGTGTGGGCGCAGAGGACAGAGCCCCGCAGCCCGGTCAGCATCAGCTCGGGCCACCCCAGCTCCCTCTCCCACCCCGTTGACCCCGACCACACTCATGCTGGTGACCCTGGGGTCAACGCCTCCTCTTAATGCCTTTCCATTTCTCAGTTTGCTGACTGGGGTGATTTTCGGTGAGGTCCACATAAATACTTCAAAAATAATTCACGATGAAGAGGAACGCTTCTGGAATAGATGATGGCACAACGAATTAAACGCTTTATAGGGCCGGGCGTAAATTATTTTAATGCATGTAATAGATCCGCCCAGGGAGACTTGAGCCCCTGCAGGTCATGCCTCTTCACCCCTGGGGCCCAGAGGGTGGTGGGAGCAGGTGGCTGGGAGCCTGCTCTGCTGGGGCGTGAATCATTTCTCTCTCCAAAGACCTATCCTCCAGCACTTAGGTCCTGCTAACCTGAGGAAAGGATGGGAACGTGTCCACGTGTCTGGCCAGGCGGAGCCAGGAGCCATGAGACAGATGAGGCAGTGTGAGAGCATTTGTTAGCAATGATGATGGCCTGACCCGCACCCTGCCTTCCATTCATTGTCTGCCGCTCTCTAGGGGGGTGTGAGGAACGTGGCACCAAGCATTTAAAATATTTTGTATCCCTTGAAAATGTTGGGCAGCAAGACTAATGTTCCAGTGCAGGTCATCAACAGGCGACATTTTCCATTTAGAGTCATTGCGTGTTAGTGCAGGAAGAAATCTTAGAGGTTATCATGTTCAACACACCCATTCCAGAGACAAGAAAGCTGAGTGCTCAGAAAAGTTTAGTGTCACTAGAATGGAAATAAACCCACTTGCACTCTCTAAGGATTATCTATGCCATATTTATAGGGCGACATCTAAAGATTGTTGTGGTGCTGAAGTAAACTTGTGGTCCCAGAGAGAAGAATGCACGGATTCCAGAATGTGATACTCTGATCCCTTATGGTCAGGCGAAACGTGGGAACAGGGCCTGTTGGTTGTCTCATGCCTGGTGAGGACCGTACATGACTCAACATTTCATGGATCATTCACTAGTTTCCAGTATGTGCTGGACCTTGGTTGCACAGTTCCTAGCTGGGCCAGCAACACATGGGCCCTGTTCTCGGGGAAACTCACAACTGCTTGATGATCTTGGGAAGGACCCAAATCAGAAAAGCTGCAGTGACTCATGTAATGTGCTCTACTGCGTCCTGGGACCAGTCTCCCTGCACAGATAGCTCCTTGATGGCCTGTCCATCTGTGTCTGCAATTCCTCCCTCAGTGAGTTCAGTCATGCACATCAAAGTTGATGTGACTGAGCATAAGAGCAGTGGGAACAGAAAATTAAAGAGAGAAAACACTTCCCAGGAAGGCACCGTGACATGAAGTGATGGACCTTGAATGAAGAATAGAATTTGGATATGAGGGGACGAGAGAGGGTAGGTGAGGAAGTGCCAGCAGGGAGTGTCAGTGTGCTCCAAAGCAGATCTAAAGACTCCTGCTTGCCATCAGCAAGCAGACCAGGAAGACTGGGGCCCAAAGACCAGGATGCTGGGTTATTATGGACTGAATATTGCATGCCTGTCTCCCCCCGAAAGCTCTTGCCCCCAGTTTCTGTTTTGAGATCTTTCTTAGCTTCCAATTTGGTAATATTAACAGGTGAGGTCTTTGGAAGACAATTAAGTCACGGAGGGTGGAGCCTTACAAATCAGATTGATGAGAGACCCTAGGGAGCTCTCCCATCATTTTTTCTCCAAGTGAGGACAAATTGATTAGACGGCCATTTATGAACTAGGAAGCAGGCCCTCACCAGACACCGACCATGTTGGCACCCTGATATCTGACTTTGAGACTCCAGAACTGCAAAAAAAATAAATGTCTGGTTTTGGTTGCTGAGTTATCCAGTGAGGGTTAGGGAATAAAGCTTCTGCAGGCAGGTCAGCTTGTAGAGGATCACTTCACTGTTTTCTGAATATTTTTCATTGTCACGCAGATCAAGGGGAGACTGACAGATCCTGTTACTGAAGTTAGGTTGTCCTGTAAGGAAATCACTCATGCTAAACCCCAGGAGAATTTTCAAGTGAAAATTAAAATTGTACCCCACAGAAGGAATCCCCTGAGAGGGTTGATGATTACTGTTCCTCAAGGGTATAAAATTAGGTATCATCCCTTCCACTAAGTCTTTCCTGGTCAACTTTGGGTTCATTATTTCCTCCGTGGTTCCAAAGTATATCTCTCTGGACCAGAGTGTGGAACTCACTATTGTGATGTCATGGAGGGTCGTGTTTGTCTCCACCTAGACTAGGATGGGTCGTTTGGGAAGCAGTGACCTTGGCTGGTTCATGCTTGGCCCCCATGGTGGTCCATGATGGTGGTCCAGTATGTCTCATGGTTCCACATTTATTAATAAGTTCATGCAAGAAGTAGAGTCTAGACTTCTTGAACTTCAGTTTAATAGGACCACACTCCCCCCCATGGAGTTCTGCGAAAGAAAATCCTCAACCCATCCAAAGGTGCAGTTGACTCTTAGATAGTAAGTTTGTTCAGAACCAGAAAAGTGCATTCTCACAGTCTAACACAGTGCCTGGCATCAATGTGAACCCATCAACGTCAGCAAAATCATCACCTTTTGGCCATAGCCCATGCTCTCAATGCCCTGCCCTGTGTCCTCTTGGTCTTTGAATCTCTTAGGAACTGCTGTGGACACCTCCCAGCCACTGACAACTTCTTCCCTCCATGAAAAACCATGGAACCTTGCTTAGCTGCTTACCAAAAAATAAATAAATAAAATAAAATAAAGGAAAGAAAAATTAAAATAGGGCTGGGGATGTGGCTCAGTGGCAGTGTGCTTGCCTAGCATGTGTGAGGTACTGGGTCCAATCCTTAGCACTACATAAAAATAAATTAAGTAAAGGCATCGTGTCCATCTACAACTAAAAAAAAAAAAAATTAAATAAATAAAAAGAAAAAATAGAAACACATAAAGGTGCTGGGGATTTAATGTCCCCAGGTCAAGACTCAATCCATGGGATTTAGGAGTCTGTGAATAAGCACCTGGGAACTTATAGTCTCTGAAATTCTCCCCAGTTTCTCGGAGGGTCCTCTGCAGGATTGAGAATCCTAGTTGCCCACAGTGGTCACCTACCCATGAATGCACCCAGGGTCCCCTTCCCTGTCTCACATTCCCACTCCTTCCTTTGAGTTTCCTGGGATCATCTCTTAAGTAAAGTACCTGTGTCAAGTGTCCTTGACCCACAGGTGTTTGCTTGTTGGGGACAACTCAATGAGGGCAGGAACAAAATGAATAAGTGAATAAATATTGAATGAATGAATGAATGAGATTATGGAGCGGTGAGAGGATTCTAGAAGGCTCTGCCTCTGCACATTTCATCCTCCTTGTTCAGAACGGGATCCCAAGGATTGACAGAGAGGGAGGCACGGTGCCTCTTTTCCAAAGCACATCTTCAGGTAAGGAGGTCCAGGTCTCAGCAGGCTTGCTCTTGGCAGGATCACAGGGGTCAGGAGGCAGCCCAGAAGGCCTCATGTGGAGATGGGGCTGCCAGTTAGTGACCTGCCCCTGGGACATGCCTCTTTGTGACTGGTCTGAGCCTGAAGTCTCCATGGAATTTCATTAACAAAGATGGTGGTCACCCCAGAGGGGGGAATTATCATCCAGGCTCTAGTAAGACAATGGGTTTTGAGCCAAGTCTTGTAAAAAAATAACAGAAAGGCCCAGATAGCCGAGGTGGGAGGGGGAAGTATGGAGGAGCTGGTGCCCAATGAGGAGAGGATTCGGCACCTCTTCCAGATGGCTCCTTCCCACCCCCCACACCCATTTTGATACGAGGACAGGAATGAACCATATACCTGAAGGCGGAAACAGAAGGCGCCACCGAAGATTGGACAGAGAAAGCCAGACGCTGGTGAGCGCTTAACGACAACCAGCCTTCTCCCCAGAGCCGGCTGTGAGCTTGGCTAAGAATAGACCCAGCCCGGAATGGCGAAGGAACTCTTGCTCCCTAAGACTTCCTGGGAACGGTCTGAACCCCGCAGCACAGCCCTACTCTGCCTCAGCCTGGTTGTGAAGGGGGCTCAGAGCGTGTCTTCATCCCTTTGGGTTGCTATAACAAAGTACCAGAGGCTGGGTGGTTTGTAAACAGTTTATTTCTCATGGTTCTGGAGGCAGGAAAATCCAAGGTCAAGGTGCTGGGTGATCCAATGCCGGGTGAGGGTTCACTTTCTGATTTCTCTGTGGTTCCTTTCATAGGGGCACTAATACCATTCAAGAGGTCTTTCCTCATGACGAACCCCCTCCCCAACTCCCCACCTCCAGATACCATTGCATTCGGGATGAGGTTTCCACCCAGGAATTTTGAAAGGATATAAACCTTCAGCCTACAGCACAGTCCTCTGCCTGCTCGACTGTAGGCAAAGCAATCGCTTTTGAAAGCAAACGGTGCAACATTCATAGCAGGAAAAATGGCCTCACCTCCCTACCACAGGCTCCTTCATTCTGCCTCCACTGAGTGACATAAATGGCCATGTCTGTCACCAGAGGCTATTGGGTGCATTGTCCCTTCTTGGCACTGAGGGACCCACAGGGTAGGGAAGACATCCCTGCCTCTGGAGAACATGGATTCTACTTGGAGGGACAAGATGAATAGGTGGAGTAGTGAGGGTAAGAGGCCGACCAGACCGCCAAGAAGTCCACCTTATTCCAAGTGGGAAGAGAAGCCACGGCAGCGCTCACTGGGGTGGCTGGAATAGTAGGAAAGAGGTCGGGAGAAGCTGAGTCTTAGATTCAGGTGGAGACTTAGGGGTCTTTCTGGAGCCCTAAATAGCAGAACTGCCCAGGAGACCACTCGGTGGAGCACATAAGACCATCAGCGAATGTTCTGGGCATAGGCTTGAGGGGTGGGTGGAAGCATAGACCACGCACTTAGAAAAGATTGGCAAGGATGGGCTGGGTGGAAACAGAGGCTGTTGAAGGAGGTGAGAGGAGTAAGCCAGAGGACTTCTCTGGGATATTGGGTGACAAATGGAGGAGAAGATGGTCTGGTTTGAATATGGTTTGTCCCCCAAAGATTCATGTGCTAGAAACACAGCCTCCAATGTAACAGTGCTGAAAGGGGGTGGGACCTCTAGAAGTAGGGCTTCATTGGAGGTGGTCGGATGGTGACAGCCCTCCTGATGGAATTAATGCTAGTCTTTTTTTTTGGGGGGGGGTTACTGAGGATTGAGCCCAGAGTCACTTTGCTACGGAGCTACATCCCCAGTCCTTTTCATTTCTCAGTTTTTAAGCAGGGTCTCCCTATGTGGCTTAGGAGCTCACTAAGCTGCTGAAGCTGGCCTTAAACTTGTGATTCTCCTGACTCACTCTCCCCAGCCCGTGAGATGACAGGCATGTGCCACCACTCCCAGCTTAATGCGGATCTTCAGGAGGCAAGAGTGAGCTCTTACAAAAGAGTGAGCCCGGGCCCTCTCCATTCTCTTGTTCACTCCCTTGCCACACAGCACTCCTCTCTCTATCTCTCTACCTTGCTCACAGTCCCACCATATGGCACTACCCACCATGGGGCTCTCACCCAAAGCTGTGTTCCTGGACCTCGAGATCTAGGAGCTAAATAAATCTCTTATTCTTATACAGTACACAAAGCAGACCAGGACAGGTGATGTCCAGGGCCCGTGGAACACGAGGTCAGATTGCAGAGTGCTACACCACTGCTTTCTTGGGTTGAGTTGACCTGTGCTGCTCATGCTGTCAATTAAGAAGCACACGGCCCCCCAACCCCAATGCACCCATCCATTTAGCACATGCTATGCTCTTTCCTCTCACAGGAGACTTATCACCCACTCATTTCACTGACAATTCTAGCTTTTGTTAAAGAGTTGCTCCACTAATAAACTGGGATGGTTTGAACAGGACTGGAACTGAAAGATTGACTTTTCTAAAGATGATAGTCAACATAGATGTGCTGGGCTCCCTGGTCTGCCCGGGATGACCATAACTTTGACACTGGGAACACCGAGTGCAGCCTGAGGGTGGCCCTGGATGGCTTCTGTGGCTGACCACACTTGCTTCTTTGGTTGGTGTTTCCTAAACATTTACCATATGTAAGACATAATGCTGGGCTTAGGATACAGTGAGGAGCAGCCCATGCATGGGCTCAGCCCTTCTGCTCCCAGGGGACATTGGGTAAGCATAGACACAGGACACTAACTTTGTCCCTTTTTCCCTTAGTTCAGTCTTCAAATGTATTTTAAAAGCCTTCTCTCTGTGATAGATGTTTACCCAGGGCTTCTTCCTGTGTGAAAGCTCAGACTCTTGGAGGAGAGAAAGAAATACAAGAGGATTTTTAAGGAACTTCATTTCAAAGACCAACAAAGATCACCAGTGATTTTATTGTGATTTCCCTCACATGGGGCCTCCAGCTCTGCCTGCCACCTTTCAATAGAAGGACCTAAGGAGGTGAGGGCAGCAGGAACCCCCACTTTTCTCTTGCCACACAGTTCCTTCTAGTTGGTGGGATTTAGAAATTGTCATCCCCGAGCAGAGTGACCACATTAGTGTCACTGTGACTGACACCCATTAGGGCTTCCTGGCTGGTAGCTATTGGTCCCGCTTCTTCCCACATTCTCTGTTTTGCAGCCTCTGCCCAATGCTGGTCTCCTTTCCCCTTCATCTTTTGGAAATCCAATTTTACAAGCTGTTGGTCTTGAGTGTGGACGGTTGCATTTTATTAATTTGAAAAAAAAAATATTTTTAATGACTCCCGGAGCCAGATCTCCCTCCTCCCGCATGGCTGTTGCCCGCATAGAGGAGCCTTTTGTTTGGACTTTTTATTGTCGGGATCATGAACAGCCTGCTGTAGGCAGTGCATGACTGTAGAGCCGGTGCCGTTAAACATCATGGTGCTTTCCTTGGTTTGTCGCCATGAACAGGGCTGCAGTATTTGTGCCTCTGGGAAGTAATTTACTGGATAATATATGGCACTTTCAATGACACCCAACAACGTCTTGTTTTCTGCACAAGACTGACCAGTCCCCTTACCTGTACTACTAAAGACCCACTACCAAGAGGGGAAATGCATCTGCTCCTTAGAATGTTTACCCCTCCTTTTGGTAAACAAGGCCACTGTCTGCAGCGGGGGGGTGTTTCTGGTCAGGGTGAATGTCCTATGCCTGCCCTAGCAATGGCTCTTCAATGCCTAAGATGGGGCCACCGAAGCCTTTAGCCAGGTGTTCCACCTCTAGTCCTTGTTTCCCAGTCCTTGGCTCATCTGCTTTATTTCATCATTTACAGTCAATTGTAGCTTCAAAGATTCTTCTCCAAGAAGCTCTTTCTTGCCCATTGCTGTTCCCTCGTAGAAGCCCTTTAAACATAGGTTGGAAGACCCCCACTGACTCCCATAGGTGTCTCCTATAAGCAAGAAGTTCTTGTTATTTGTGGTCCAAGCAGGACGGCTGGCTCAGCACTTGATGACAGTCTCAGCTCACATCTGGCCTCCCTGACCTCGAAGGGCTCTGGGACCAAGCTCTCAGATCATTCTTGTTCTGTGTCTTCAGAGTACACGCAGAGGGACCAAAACACGCTCATCCTGGGGGGGGGGGTGACCCACGGATGGAGATATGGACCCCAGGACCTTGTGGTTTGCACAGTTTGGTGAATTAGGGGCCCCCTTGGGGTTTTCCAGGTCAGAAAGAGCAAGGTGAGCTGAGAGCCACATGGAGGCAGATCTTTCTAGAAGTCTTTTGTCCTGCAGTTCTATAGTCCCACATTAAGCACTCTAGAAGTACAGAGGCACTAAATTCTGCCACTTGTCACCAGTCTGGCTGAATAAACTCCTTTGCCCACTAAAGGGGTCATCATTTAGCTGATAGCCGCTTTCTCTACCAGTGTCCTTAGCCTCTCAGAATGGTCCTGTGAACACCACATTATGCTTATTTTTCTGCATTGGTTTTCAAGGCTGACTGGTTCAGGACTGCATTATAATTCTAATGGCCCCTTCTGAAGACACTGTCATTAAACAGATTATGTAATTTAAAACAGAAATAACAATGGCACAATCTTAAATTGCTTCTCCTTATTAGACAATGGTCAGCGAGAAGTACTCGTGGGTTGACCACTTTCTTCTTCTTTTTTCCTACGCCGCTCTCCCTCCTCTCTGGGGGAAGGAGTTTGGATTGAGTCTGTGGAAGGAGTTTGGATGGATCCGTGGAAACAACTCAGATCCCTTTTGTGCATCTGCCCAGGTTTGAATCTGTCTTGATTCAAGCTAGGACGGACCTTGGCTAGGCTACTTAAGCTCATCTCTGAAGTGGGGGTGAGTAGGTGTGTCTGCAGGTCTGTTGTGCGGAGCAGCGTGTTGAGGTGGCACACAGGGTCGAGGGTTGGGGCTGTGCCCCCCTTAGCCCTTCTGATGGAGGGTGGCAACCACGCACATGTGTGCGGGGGAGCAGCGGTAATGGATGGACTCGGCCTTTCGGTTCACTGCAGTATTCCCCGAAAGTAGATCATTATTCTGTATGGAATAAATAGTGTTATCGGGCTGATATGCTTAAGGCTAATGAGCCCATGTCTAGCATCTGAGAAGCCAGATAACAAGACATGTTTTTCTCCATTGGCTCCTATTGATGTATTAATTAATGAAATCCAAGATTCTCCTTTGAGCTGGAGGAGTATTTAAATCATTCCTGAGCTGTATAGAGAGCCGTCTCCCCTCTTGTTAAGAGATGCCATCGAGGTTTGGGGGGGAGGGCAGCCAGGTCTTCCGGTCGCTGGTCTGGCCCAGGCGGGAGCAGGAGAGGACAGCCATGAGACCTGTGCCAGACAACCCGAGGGCCATCTGCATCCCATCCCTGGACCACCTCACAGTTGGCAGAGGCCTGGGCCAGCTCTTCCTTCACCGTTGGCCCTGGAGGACTAGCTTGGCCAGACTTGGGTCCAGGTTCACCTTGGAGCTCAGCTTCTGCCCCATTCCCCCTCCCCTGGGCTTCTTGTGTCTCAGGTTTACTCTTCACATTGTTGGTTGGTTGGTTTTCAGTGACAGCCAAGTGGCAGCCTGGTAAAAGTCCCAGTGCTGGTGTTAGATGTGCGTGGGCTTTAGGCTTGGCTTTAGCACTTAACAGTGTCCCAAACGTGGTCAAGTTGTTGAAATTCTCTGGGTCTCGATTTCTTTATCTGTGAAATGGGGTGATGATAATATAGAGGCCAAAGTGTCATTATGAAAATTACATGAACTAGCCTCTATGAAGAATTGCAGGAATAGGGACTGGATAGAAAGACAATTAAGGGCAACAGGGATGATTACTGTTTGCAACCACAATAAATCTTATTGTGTATGGAACAGGTGAAATAAGATGGGTGAAAAAAAATATCTCTCACAAAAAAATGAAATTGCATTATTTTTCATACCTTCTCGTGACATTAGCTTTTTAAAACACTCTGGCAAAATGATATCCTGAAGAGGCCCTGCTTCAGTGTTTAAAATTGGTGTGTGTGTCATTACCACTTTATTTCTCATACAAGAAGAGAAGGACATTTGAAAACAAACTGTCACAAGCGGCTTGTACATGTTTATGGTCCTCACTCCCCAAAGTCACCAATCAGCTCCTGAACTCTACAAGAAACTCTGTACCTCCACATCCCAAATGGAATCATGTACTCCCATAAGAAACCACGTTCACTCTCATTTCATAGGGAACCATGGGTCCCCAGTATGCCCTAAGTAAGCCTGTACCCCATAAATAACTGTGAACTCCCAGAACCCCACAGAGGAGCATGTACTCCCACATCCTATGGGTAACCATGTATCCCTGAACATCATGTGCCCCAACCATCTTAGAATTAAGTGATGTTTTCCTTGTAGTCTGAGCTGTTTCTCTCTCTCTCTCTCTCTCACACACACACACACAAATTTTCAGGAGTGTTGCCATCACCTTCTACCTTAAAGGAACAAGCTTTAGAAGCTCCCATACTCTGGCCCACCCCTGCTTACCCTGGAACCTGGGTATGGTGTAACTGAAGCGTGGTGGGGTATCAGTTCATCAGTCTGAGGTCACATAGCCATGACCCTTAGCTCCCCGGAATGGGAGGTGTATACAGTATTCCCGGGCGCCGAGGAGCAAGCAGACCTCTGTGTCTCCCTCCCTGCTTTCAGCACTGATGCTGGATAGTGGACAGCCCATGGCCTTGGCCCTCCCTTGCGCAGGATGCATTATGATGATTAGCACCTGCCGTGTTCATCACCGTGACCCTGAACCTTCTTCCTCTTTCTCATTTCATATCCATATACCTACCTAATGTTGTGCAGCTCAGATTATGCTCTATTTAGAATCAATAACCACTTAGAGTTAAAATTCGAGCCGAACTATAAACCATAAAAGTCCCTGATTATTTCATTAGTAATTTGCTAATTGGCATTAGATATTTAATTACACATTCCAAATATTTGATGAATTATTTCGGCTTCGCAGAGAAAGCAGCGGTGGGGACTACATTTTTTTTCCAGGAAACATAAAGTCCAGAGGGATAACTCGCAGGAAATGCTAGTGTCTGTGGGTCTGAACCCTGAACAAGTGGTGTCGGGATTCCTGCTGTCCAGAGGAGCCCATCCAGAGGGTTGCTAGGGCCAGCTTGGCCCCAGGTGGCCCCCGCCTCTACCTCTCCCTGGCTTTGTTCATCAACTGCCTCTCCTTTTAGACATATTATCTTTTCTGCTTTGATCTGCTTCCCACGACATAAGGTGATTTTTTTCCCCCTCTTCTTATCCTCCCAATGGGCTGTTTTTTGACACGGATGAAAAGAAATTAGCCTCTCACCCCTCATCCCTCACTCTCACCCTGTCCCCTGTCCTCCCAATTCATCTCGCAGCAGGTCCTGTCTGCATCGGACACCAGATGGCCCCCACAACCTTCTTAGAATGGATTTGCATTAGATAACACTCTGTCTCTGGCTCCCTCCCTTAAGGTGTGGGAGCTGTTTCTCTTAGCAAGAAAAAAAAAAGATAATTTCAGTAAGAGGAAAAAAAAAATGCACAAATGTTCATTTCTGCATTGACTGGAATCTTTCTGAGGATAAGTGGGCACTGAGTTCATTCAACCCCAAAAGTGTGCTTGCTCCCCGATGATGCCTGAATTCTGGGTTCTGCTGGACCCCAGCCTTGTGGACCAAAGTCTCACAGGACAATTCATAATGCAGAAAGACAAGTATTTAAAGCCATGTGTTTGTTCTCAATCTGCCTGGCTCTCCGTAGACATCAGCTTGCCTTTCTGTTGTGCTGGGGCGGGGGTGGCGGGCTTGGGTGGGGGGGAGCATGGAACTACAGGGAGGAAAGAAAACAGCTCAGCCGCTCACACCCTGGACTAGACCGTGGGGAGAATAAAACATATTTCTTACTGATTCTCACTTTGAATCCTCTGTTATTCTCATAACAGATTGTGATAGGCCATATGTGGAACTTCCAGTGACCATTCCAGAGAAACCCAGGGAGGATGAATGGGTAATATGGAAGAGAAAGCTGCAGTCACAGACATGCCATACAGATCAGGAGGAGGAAGTGAGCCCTTAAAGGGCCAGCCCTGCCCAACACAGGGCCTTGGGAGGAAGTGCATGTGTGTGTCCATGGCCCTGCTCCAGCTACAGGAAGGTGTCTTCAGGAATCAGACCCAGGACTTCAAAGGCCCTTCTTTGAAAGATGCAAATGCCTGTTTGCTCAGACAGGTTTACTTCAAAGTGCAGCCGTTTGGGAATGTCAGTGCAGAAGGCACAATGAAGCCCGAGGACCAAGGCCCCTTCTGTCTGCCCACAGATGCTCTCAGAGTAAAGGAGAAGGAATTAAAGAGAATCTGAGGACAGGTACTTGCCCCAGCTCTACTGCTAATTGGATCTCGAGCTCATCCCTTAACTTTTCAGGTCGCTCAGCTAAAATGGAGATAATGGGCCCCACCTAGTTTGTCCATAGAGGGGAACCCTGGAGACCAGGTCTTCAAAAGTCTTGAGTATCAAACCCTAGAGAGATCAGAGACAAGGAGGAGGAGGGTGATGTAGGTCCGTGAGCCATTCGCTTATCACACGGTATCTGCCTTCTGAGTTTTAACACATACCTGTATTTTCAACAGATGATATAAATAGCTATATCCGTTTTTATGAGAAGTGGTCTCAGATTCATTTGTAAATAGGGTGGACATAAAATAGGAACCAATAAAATAAATTTTCAATAGAAATCTAGCTGCAATGATCAACACTGAGGAGACCCCTTATCCCTCTCTGCACTTTGAGTCACTTAGAAATAATCACTCTTCTGTAAGCAAGGAGGTGTCAGACTGCAGACAGAGGCCTCAGGTATTTTCCCCACAGGACTGAGGCCAACCTCCAAGCCCTGATCCCATCTCTGTCCATCCCACAGACTTGTCCACCCACAGTTACAGGCCCCACAGAGAATCCTCTGCCTGTGGGGTTGCCTGCTCCTCTTTTTCTGGGAAATATTTTCACTATTTCCAGACCCCTGGAAGAATCAGCTCTTCTGCGGTTCCAGATCAATGTTTAACAACTGAATAAAAGAGAAAATCCCATAGTGTAATGGGAAACAAAGACCAGACTATAGGAAGATCTTTATCATCTGGGTAAATTTCAAAGTCAAGGTGTGACAGGTCTGATTAACTGATTAAACTGATTCACTTTGCCCGGCTTGCTTTCTTCTGTGTCTTCTGCTTTCAATCCTACAGGACTTTTAGGGCCAATGCCAGGGACATCTCCTATAGAAAGCCTTTCCAAATTCCCAGCAGAATGACCCCAAAGGTTTCCTGTCATGCCCTTCAGGCACTTAACAACACCTGTCCAGGGTGAGTCAGCATATCCTGGGAGACTCCCCCTCCCAGGGGTCCAACCATTCCTTTGCGGGCATTAGCAGAGCTGGCTGCTTCTGTGTTTGTCTCACAGTGGAAGGGGATCAGTGACTGTTTTAGAATGGAGAGGAGGAATGAAACAAGCAGCAGCAATAGTTTTTATGAGCTAGAGAGAGAAGAACCCCTTGGGTTTTAGGATGCCAGGGACTGCTTCCTATAGGGCGCACGCAATGAGGCTGATCCAGTACATGGGGACAACATCCAAGTATGTGCTTCTGGACTCAGAAAAAGCATGAGGGGAAAACAGTAGTTGGAAGAGAGGGAAAAAGGACAAGGTATAAAGTCCCCTTCTCTGAGGGTGAAAGCAGCCATGGCCTTGGGCCTGGACTTCCCTTTGAACAGATGGTTCCAACTATGGAGGCTGGTGAGACTAAGGGGATGGCAGGAACTTCCAGCTCTGGGTGATGCCACACAAATCACATTACACATGGATATTTTTATCTTTACCTTTTGAGTCTTTGGGCTTATGAAATGCTTTTCTACCTTGGAGACCAGCCACTTGAGATTGAGAATTGTGGTTCCAAAGACCTTGGGAAGGCAGGTGAGGAGGTTGGGAAATAAAAAAGGAAATAAATCCCCAGGGGAGGAAGTTTCTAGAAAGGTCTATTGCATATGTCACCTTGGCAGGTACAAAACCAAATCAGGGGACATTTATTCTATGTTCAGCTTAGGGGCATTCACAAGGTCACTGTGTCTCAGGAATCCTAAAAGACAGGAGTGTGTCTGCACACATTCACCCCCTCACATTTATGTGCCCCAATATACACTCATGTCCCCCACCGATGTGGTAAGACCAAAGACTGTGATGTGTACTGCCTCCTTCCCTCCACACATATGGACTACTGACCACTGAGGTCAGGCAATGTGTCAGGGGGTCAACAGAGAAGCAGTATGGTCCCTGCCCCTTGCAGGATTCAAAGCCTAGTGGGAGAGACACACACGCTAGCTATCAGACAATCAGACTCACTCCAATCACACTCCAAGTTGTTTGCGAGGAAGGAAAGAAAAGGCACCTGGCTGAGGAGGACAGATGATGTACTATCACCTGACCCAGTTTCAGGAAGGTCAGAGTCAGCCTTCCCTATTACATTGGGCTGTAACAGGAACAAATACTACAGAGCAAAAAGTGACTGCTAAGGATACGTATTTACAGTGACAGAATTCATATCAGGGAGGGAATAACGGCCTTTGTTTCGGAAGCTGAAATTTGGAGAATTGGTCTGGCAAGGGCTGTGACTACTGGACTTAGGAATAGGTTCATAGGCATGGAAATGGCACAGGACAGTGGAGCCTGGCCCTGAGCCTGGGGATGCAGGTGACGGGGGCTAATTTGCTTTGCACACTAAAGTACTAGAATGTGCAGGTATGCACTTATTAACTTGAGTCCCGGGAAAGAGATGTCCTGGTAAAAAAAAAAGAAGAAATGAAGCTCTTTTGTTTTAAATTATCATTCTGTTTTAAATTATCTGCTATGTGGAAGTGAGCCCCCCCCCCCACCTCCTCAACACTATCACCCTGGGTTCATCACAGCCAGCTTCCTCCAGGGAGCGCTACTTTAAGTGAGAAGCAGAGGGGTTTGGATGACAGTAGAAGCTGGTGGAAATAAAGACCCCAGAACTTTGTGAGTTTGTCCAGAGCTGGAATTTTTGGAGTTCTAGGTCCTGGGACTCTCAGGTCATCAGGCTGAGGCTGGGGTTGATATCCACCTGACATCTGGATCACATTAAGGCAGGGAACTGGAGATGCCGAAAGAAACTAGTGATCTGGTACTAACACTCGTCTGATTTTAAGAGGGTTAAAAATGAGAATTCTAGGACTGTTTTGAACCAAACCATTCATTAAATCTGAATATGCTTAGTAACCTGTGCTAATGGCTCCTAAGTATGGACAAGTGGGTGTCCTGCTGAATCTGCTCCTGAAGGACCGAGGACCACTGTGACTAGTGCGAGAATGGCTGGCACCCCCCGGGGCATGCCAGAGACACTTGAAAACTCCTTGTCTTAAAAGGTTCTTATGGTGCCCCATGGTGTCTGCTCACAGAGCCCTTGCTCAGCAAATCTTTTGTGCACAGACAGAATAAGATACAGTCTGTCTGGTCCATATCTGAATCTCCACTTCTTCCAAAATAATAATTAGGAGCAAATTTATAAAAGCGATTGGATCAGGAATCCCACGGCCTTCAAATCAATGTGGTGGATCCATCAAGGGGTGGGGATGGACCTCCATTTACTACCTTATAGCAAAAGGAACTGTTGCCTTCTGTGGAGTCCAGAGAAAGACTCTGCCTTTGAAAGGGCATGCTCTGGAGAAGTGGAAGAATTATTTAGTCTAAGCACTTTGGCTTAGTATAAGCCCAACAGCTGGGGCACAGTTGACGTCATGCTCCTGATAACTTTTTGCCACGGAGACGGCTCTGTGTGTCGTAGGAAGTTTAGCGGCATCCTCAGGTTGAACCCATAGGTCCTTTAGGACATCCATCCCCACAAGCTGTGACAACCTAAAAGGTCTCGACATTGTCTAATATCTCGGGGCGGGGGGCAGGGGTAGCACAGATTTGCCCCTAGCTGGGAATCATTGATCTTGTGCAGGATACTCACAAGAACCTGCCCTCAAAGAGCTTAAACTTTTACTATTAATGGCAACACATGTGAGTGAGAAGCACATAGGCTATTGAATCAAAAAACCCAGGGAGAGAAAAGCCTCCATTCGCGGTCTCTAGTAAGTGTCCTCATAATCTCTATTCTGACGAGTGCTTTCTGCTTTCTTCTTTTCTAAGAACTATATTTCTGAGGTCCCAAGTGACACATTCAACTCATTAAGGCTTCTTAATTCCCACATGAATTATTGCTGGAAGGGTATGAAGGCCCAGCATCGCCTTATTACACCTGTAGTTATGAGCAGTAACTACGGCCTTTATTACAACATTCAGCACCAGCCATTAAATTTGAGGCATGAAAATGATTATTTCACCCCAAATCCACTTACCACTGGCACATTTCCAGCATGTTCTCATAGCAAACCAAGCCTCGGGAGCACTCTATCTCAGGCCCTCAAATGCTGAGGCTACTCAGTGACAACACCTGATCTGTTGAGGTTGCATGTCAATCATTCTTCATTACTGTTCATGGAGTCCAAGTTCAAGGTTTCCTTAGGTGGTGGCATTAGCCAATATTTCAGTAAATAAAGCAAAAGCTAGTGCTGTCACTCTCCCCCTGTTTCAACAAAGCTGTCTGTCTTTTCCCTATAGAAACCCAGTAGGGCTAGAACCTTCCTTGTTTAGCTTGGGGCTAAACACACCCTACAGAAAGCAGAAAAATCATCTAATTTTTTCAATGAAAGCCTGTGCCAGTCAAAGACATTCTTACCTACTCACACTTAAGATGCATCAAAAATGTACAACTATTGGAATCTTCAGCATTGACAGGCACGTTACCGCGTACACAATTATGAAGGGAGCTGAATTCAGAGAGTGTGTGCAGAACGCCTTTGAAATATCAGAGATTGTGAACGCCCTTCATTTTTTTTTGTATGCTTTTGATTTCACATAGAATAAGAAAAACGTCCTTGTTTTCATTGGTAGGGATTCTTCAAGGTTTGTAAAAATCTGAATACTAACGCCGCTCCCTTTTTGCTGTTTATAAATAACTTTGGACAAATCCGGTGGCTTCCATCTTGAGCCCCCTGTTGAAAATGCAAGGAGCATGTGACAAATTCACAAACGAACCTGGGAGTCGCGCGGGACCCTGTTCCAAGAAGGGAAGAAAAGAGAGTCATCCTGGTAACACTCTTCCTCTCTCACGAAAGAGTTAACAGAAAGAAATAAAATCAGATATGTGTAGCCTCCAGACGTCCATTAAAGTGCAGAATGCTGCTTTGTATCACAGATTATATGCCAGATGTTCAAACTATCTCTAATCATTGCAGATGTAATGGAGTAGAATGTTGCAGTTTGTGAGTTTACTGGCATTAATCCTATATACTGCACAAGGGAAAAGATTTTAAATATATAATTATATCTCATTAATACTCAGGTTTTATTTCCTTTCAATGGAACAGGACTTATTAAAGCAACCATTTACCGCATGTTTTCTTTCAGGATTTGGTCCTGGCATAATCCTGTGTGCATTCGACGTGTAAATATGTACTAACCTGGGTGCAGAAAAACACCCAGAGATGGTTGTGAGTCCGCTGCTACCAAAATTCACTTTTATATGCATGAGATGTTTTTATATTGTGAATGGATAAGAGGGACTTAACTGCACACTTTCGGAGTTGCTACTCGGGTTTTCTTCATGCCAGAAATATTTGTATTTCTTAATTTGAAAGGAAATTGCCTGTGCTCTGGTTCTTTATTGCATGTTGGGAGAAGGTGCATTCTGGGCTCCAGAGGGGGGCCCACGTGGATGTGGGTGAAGGCGGAAACCACCCCTGCCTGGCAGCCCTGTGCTCTCAGGCACTTGTGGGACTTAGGAGAGGACTCAAAAGTTTTTTTTTTTTTTTTTCCCAGAGAAACACTGTGATTGGAGTGTGTCTCCAGGGGAATGTGGGAGTGAGGAATACACAAATCCTCTCCTGAAAACGTTGGATTCCTGTTCCCCAAATAAAATAGCAACCTTTTCACCGACCAACGAAATTGCTTTGAGATGATGAGTGGTACCCTGAGCCATCTCTGGGCTGGCGGCTAGCCTCCTCTTGAGATAGAGTCACAGAAACTTCTTGTCCACCTTTTTGTGTGACCAGTGGTTATCCTTTCCAGATTTTTCCCCGTGAGCTTGGAAATCCACCCTGCCCCAGGGTTGGGTACCTCAGCCAGCCAAGACTGGCCGGCAGGTGGATGTGGAACTGAGAGATGCTGGGGATTCTTGATACTGAGTTTTCAGTACCCTGTCCTTCTCTGGATGACCTTTCAGATCACTTACAATGGGTTATTTAGTTATTCCAGTAACGGACTCCTCTGGCACTAGGACCTTGGTCACTTGTCACCGCTACCCCAGCACCAAGTACAGTGCCTGACACATTATCAGCTCTGGGAAGAGCTCTACCTCTTTCTTAAATGAGAGGATAAAAGAATAAATTAATGGGTAGTGAAGGCCTTTTGGGAAAAGCTGGGTGGGGCTGACAATTTAGTACAACGTCCTTAGCTATCATTTTTGGCGTGGAAGAGAGTTTGATGGATTCTGCAATAATGAGATTGACGAGACAGATGGTCGCTGCCAGGAATTCAGCAGAGGCCGGGGTGATGGAGAGGCGACGGCTCTGTGTCAGAACCAGGGGCGGGAGCGGGAGGTGTCGGAAGCTCAGTTGTGGTTTCAGTCCCCTGGGGATGAAGCCATCTGAGGGTCACACGGAGGGCATGATGTGCAAGCCAGAAAGGAGGCGGCCAGGCTCACACGGCAGAGGATATGTGACTGGTTGAGCCGGGAAGGTCCCAAAGGATCATTCTGGAAGAAAGGTGCTGCAGGCTCCAATAGCATAGGGGGACTGCGAGGAGGATGAGGAGTGTGGGGGGATCTTTGGAACTGAGTCCAGCACATTGACCTCTTCTTACTTTGGCTTTATATTTTAAATATTTCAATTATTCCAAATACTACCAACAGGATACGGTCTCTCTTCCTATTCCTCCTCCTCTTCTTTCTCCTCTCCCCTCATCTCTCCCTCCTTTCCTTATGTGACACTAAGACCCATAGGGATAAAAAATAAACAGAAAACCCTGAGTATTTGCCTCCTGACATAGCTGGAAAGAGCAGACCTATTTGGAGAGGAGTTTCCATGTTAGAACGAAAGGATGAGAGAGGCCATTCTCAATTTTCTTTTCCTGTTTGGTAGTGGAGTCTGGTGGAAGCCAGACCTCAGCAAGCCGTAGGCATGGTGCTGGGATTGGGAGGCAGCTATGGGCTGGGTGGGTGCCAGTAGATGGGATAGAGAGAGAAGATGGGAGGGGAGGAGAGGGGGGATAGTAGAGGATAGGAAAGGTAGCAGAGTCTTATGGGGGAAGACTCTTACATGCTACTAGTTCCTCCTCTGTCCCCAATCCCAGGCCAGTACTCAGTATCTTGAGGGAACTGAAGGAGAGGGCAGGAGTTGAGCTGGAGGGAGGTGAGGTGGCATGTGGAAGATCCATTTAGGAATAAGACCACAGGGATGAAGGAGAACAGCAAGGAGCTAAGAGGCAGCATGGCTTCTTCAAAATGGTGACAGCTGGACAGCTGTACTGGACAGGAATGGGAACAATTAGAAATCTGAAGGATCCAGATGACTTGGATAGGGCGTTTGGGCTGGGGGTGTAGCCCAGTGGTAGTGCACTTGCTTAGCACATGTGAAGCTCTGGGATTGATCCCCCAGTGCTGCAAAGCAACAGCAGCAGCTCAACAGAGTGCTCATGCATTTTGAAGGAGAGCAGTAACTCCCACCATTATTTCTTGATTGCTTTATTTATTTTAGGGTACTAGGGATTAAACTCAGGGGCACTGGACTACTGAGTCACATCCCCAGCTCAATTTTGTATTTTATTTAGAGACAGCAACTCGTTGAGTTGCTTAACACCTTGCTTTTGTTGAGGCTGGCTTGGAACTCGCAATCCTCCTGCCTCAGCCTCCCAAACTGCTGGGATTACAGGTGTGCCTGGATCTTGAGTGTTTTATTGAACACATTTTTTTTAGACCTTCTCTGGTCATACATCTATCTCCAAGACAGGATTATTTGCTCACCAAGGAGGGAAACTGACTCTTATTGAATATTTTCTGAATGCAAGAAAGGAGCAAAAAATGAATGAATAGATAATTGATCAAAATGGATATATGCCAAGAATCATTATATTGTAGCATATACAAATGAAACTTGAATGCACTTAAAAGTTTTAAAAGACCTAGCATTGGGTTGCCCAAGGGGAGCCTATGAATAGGTGGTAAGAAACAGGAGGCTCCATTCAAAGAGCTGCATGTTGAAGGAGCTAGCAGGGGGTGTCAGAGAGACAAGGGATAAGATTATCTTCACACAGGTGGATCTGAGAGTCACCTTGCCCTGAGGCAAGTCGGAGTTGGTCTTGGGGAAGGCATCATGCGCAGCTGATGCCAGGCTCTGACTCCACAGTGGGACTGAGGTCCACACAACTCTGTGCACAGAGGCTGGTCTGGGGCAGGCATTTCTTGTTAGCCAAAGAAGAGATACCATTGCCCTTCATAATTAGGGGTGAACATGGATCTTTGTTCTAGACTGAGTGAAAATCACCTATTTAGCTGCAGAAACTTCATGAAGGTGTCATAAGAGCATGACCAGATGGGACTCTTGTCCAGGCCAGCGTAGGGTCACCCTCTTCTATGCCACAGGGGGATCATTATGCCCTGCAACTCAGACTGTCCCTTCCTGACCTTCTAGGGAGTTGGGTTTCTGGAACCCACCACTCCTCTGTCAAGACCTCCATCACCAGAGGGTTGACAGTCAGATCTCTTCTGCCCTAGTCAGTGGGATGGTCTCCTGCCCCTGTATCTGTTTCTCTGCCAGTAGCCTCTGAGCCCCTTGAGGCTGGGGTCCAACAACTCAGGAGCATGCCATCTGGAGCCGGCCTGCCCTTGGTTGCCAATAGGGCCATGCTCTACAGCCTCTGTGACCATAGCTAAGTTGCTTCTTTTCTGCATGCCTCAGTGTCCTCTTGAAGAAGAAATGGAGGTATGTTCACAGATGAGCCCTCTATGAGAACACACATGTATGTGTTGCCTGTAGCATTGCTCGGGAAGCAGGCTCTGAAGTGGGGAATCAGGTGCATTAGGGAGAGCCCTGGGGACCAACACTCGGGGAAAGCCAGGGAAGGGAAGAGAAGACGATGGGGCAGAGGAGGAGGCCAGTGACATTATGCATGACTGACCCTGCAGCAAACTCTGGTCATCTGAATGGCTCAGAGCTGGACTGAGATGACAGGTCTTTATACTTTGTCAACCATTCACTGGATGTGACATGACATGACAATGGTTGAGGAAGCTCTGTGCAGCTGAGGTCATTCTGGAAGAGACTGTCTTGCTGAAGGTCATCTGGTAGAAGTGGGGGCAATGATCCTTTGCTTGGTCAGGGAATCTAGGCAGCGAGTCATACTGCCCACCACTGTATACCCCTTTGGCTTAGATCCACTTCTGTCTACGTATTCAAGAATCACCTTCTCCAGCATTCACATTGGGTTTTCTTCCTAAAGGAAACTTAGAAGAGGAAGATTAGGGAGATGAACTATAGCCCCTGGTCTTAGGTCTCAATTGATCCACCAGCCCTCCATTCTCAGTTTTCCTCAGCCTCAGCTTGCCTCTACACTGGTCTCAGTGGTTTACTGGGGGCCATTATCCAAAACCTTATCTATGAAGGGATCAAGGGTTTGAATTTCTTGTCCCCACACCTTTTTTTTTTTTTTTTTTTTTTTTTAGGTTAAGGTTGCTGTATTTGACCATTTTCTACAATGGGTAAAGAAGTGCCAATATGCACTCAAATAGATCCCCTGACTGCACATTCCTCTGTGTCTGAATTATATAAGAGCAGCCTGGTCTCCTCTTGAGGATCAGGGTTAAACACCACGCTAAAATGGTGACTGCTCTTCTTACCTGTGGTCACTTAACACAGATATCTGAGGTGCCCAGGAGACAGCTGTTGCTTGTAATTAAATGAAACCCTTCTAATGGGAGTGTATCCCTCATTGGTAACCATAATCTTTAAAACTGAAAAGCGAGAGTTGTGTTGTGCAGGAAGCACAAATCTCCTCAAGAGTCACTGGAGGTGGTAGTAAGTACCCTACCTCCTGGGTCTCTGGAGCCATAAATCTTTCATGTTGGGTGCATGAGTTTGTGCCACAATCTTTAATTCACTGCATGTCCAGGATGGCTTTGCATCCTCATAAACTATTGCTTTTAAGTTTGCACTTCCGGGGTGGGAGGGGGCGGGGGGCTTCAGCAGGCTGTTCCTTTCTATCAGGTTGGTAGCTTCCAGATGATGCAGTATATGATAAAACTGGTGGATGCCATGGTCACAAACCCAGTACCATATATTCTCCAGGATAAAATTAGTTCCTGGTCTGACGAGCTGTTAGGTAGGAGTTGAAACCCTTCATAAGCCCTTTAATAATGGGGTGGATGAGGCCTTGTCAGTAAAAAGAGCAAAGGTATTTATTTCTGGCAGAAGCAACTGTAGAACTTCCAGGGTGAAGTGGGATCCACTTATCACCACAGAGCTGGTTGGTGCCATCATGGCATGATGCCATCTCTGGGTCTTGTGTTCTCTCTCTCGCTGTGGATCAGGTTGCACATTTGACAGAGGCAGTATCTTTGATAAATGGAAGTCTAGACGTAATTTTCCATCCCTTGCTCACCTTGCCTCTGTTGTTCCCTTGCCCATTGCATAATGCTCGGGTGACTCACAAGAGCTGGTGATGTCCGTGGACCACAATGCTTCGTCTGTTTGTCTGTTGAGTGTCCCTTCCACGGTGTGAGCATTAAAATGATATGAAGATCTTTAGACCTCCTTCTACATGTGTATCTGTGTGCCTCTGCTCCAACCTCTTTATCTGTGATCTTTTAATTGCTTTAAATAAACCTTTTATTCAGGTGTAGTGAGGCCAACTGATCAGAAGATGACTGACATTGAAAATATAGTCTGGTACTCACAGTTCCTACGGGAGGGAAATGTCACATTAGGCAGGGCCACCTGGACAGTAAGTAACATGGGTGACCAGGAGGGTGAAGGAGTGAGGGGAAGCCCCGGGTGAGTCTCTATCGTGGTTTTCATGGGGAGAAATTATGAAGCAGTGTAAGCAGACTGAGTAGGTTTAGGATTGACTAATGTGAATGACTTTGGTATAGGAATACTTGGTATACACCAAGGTTCAGGGACTGTTCTGAATTGTCTGGTACCTGGTTCTTGAGTGATTAGGGCCCAGAGTGTGAGAACTGTTGAGAGCCCAATAAATGAGGTGGCTGGGGGCAAGAGTGGAAGCTTTGGATTGGTTAGTTTTCATTGAAATATTCCCACAGGGAAATAGTTTTCCAAGAATTGGGTGGCTCTGGAAGAAAAATTCTCTCCTGGGTCAGTAATGCTCAAGATGTCAAAGCACCCTAGAATACAGAAAAGCAAAACAAAGCAAAGCAAACAAGCAAACAAACAAAACCCCACTAATTTCTCTTCTTACTGCCCAAACGTTCACATACACTGTAACCTTGAACTCTTTTTTTTAGTTCAGACAAAGTAGATAAACAGACATACTTCCTAAACTCTGTCCCTTGGGAGGATTTTCCCTCACTTCTGTCTTTCAGAGGTATTCCCAGGTGTGGACTATGGAGTAGCTGCTGTCCGTTGTGTCATCGTTCGCCCACATGCTGAGTTTACCCATCTGTGAACCAAGCCTGGTCTTCCTCCTCACCTACCAGGAGGCCACAAGGGATCCACAGGGTGAGCTCAGGGAGTGTTGGTACCGGTGGTGAGCACCCCAAGGTCGAATCTACCTACTCATGCAACTTCCCTGTGTCCTCTGGTCCTGCTGTGTGGTCTCAGATGAACCACGTCTGTCCTCCTGGAATTATTGCTGGGCCTCCCGTCATTGTGATGAGTGGACCTGATAGAACACAGCAGATGATGGGGCCAGTCACTGGGGCCCCACAGTCAGGCATCCCATTTTTATTATTAGAGCTCCATATTTACACCTTGTGTTTTTCAAAGGGCTCATTCTTTGCTACAGACGGTATGACCTTGATCCCATATTCTAGGGATCTACACTGTGATTCTTTCTTTGAGCTTTGCCATAAACTCCATGTAGCATCATTTGTTATCACTGAGAACCTCATATACCATAGGGGGTGGTTCAGATCATAGGACCCATGCAACAGGGCCACTTGCATCACAGGTTGAACCTGCTACAGAGCTTTCATGTTTCTGAGTAACGTTGGTAAGAGCCGTATTTACATATGTGGCAAATGGTGCCTCTGGAGTCCAGATCTAGAACCAGGTGTTGTGCTTCAATCTTCATGAGGAGAGGTGACAATTTATCTTTTGCTGTGGAAGGGATGTCCTGCTATGCTCTTTAACCCTGAACTAAAAATGTTATTGATATGACTGTCTCCTCAATCTTTGAAGCAGTATTTTCCACCCTCTGGAATGCATGGGTCTTACCAAAGGCCTCTGTCTTGGTCAGTTTGGTATGTTATAACACATGTACATAGACTGGGTAGCTCAAACAACAGAAAAGTATTCCTTTCAGTTATGGAGGCGTGGAAGTCAAAGATTATGGCGATGACTGATTTGGTTTTTGGTAAGGTCTTTCTTCCTGGTTTGCAGATGCATTCTTACAGTGTCCTCACGGAGTCTCTTTTCCTAAGTACATCATCATGAAATCTCTACCCTCAAGACTTTATCTGAACCTAATACTATCCCAATGGTTACCTCCTACCATTATCCAATTAGGGGTTAGGGTTTCAACCTGTGAATTTTAGAGGGCCACAACTACACAATCTGTAATAGCCTTCAAGTTGCTAGCCACTCCTTGCTTATTAGGTCTGATTAGCTGATGTCATTAATACAAGGAGATCAGTGGAACATTCTGTGAGATGTCCTGATGTTTCCAATCACTTTGATGATATTGTGATAGAGGGAGGAAATGTTAAATATAGCTCTTGGGGAAAGCTGTCAATCAATACTGTTGTTCATCCTAGAACTGTTTCTGATCAGAAACAGAAAATCTTTCTGATAAGGAAAAAAAAATACATTCACTAAATCAAAGGCTACCTATTATGTTCTTGAGGATGGACGTATTGATCTGCTCTAGTGAGGATACTATAGCCGGGAAGGGAATTGCAACTGAGGCAACTTCTTGGTTGCATGTGAGAAGTCCACTGTCACACTTCAGGGTCCATCTGGTGTTTGCAGGGATTAGAGCAGTGAATTAAATGGAGATGTGATAGAAACTGTCAGTCTTGCATATCTTAGATATTTGAAAGGAGCACTAATTTTAGCCATCTCCCTAGAAAACTATTCTTTGGTTTATGTTTAAACTTGACTTTTTGAGGAGGGTTTCCAATCAAGGGATTCAATTTCCTAGTACATCTCTACTGACATCCATTAGAGAACTGGAAAAGTTACATCAGAGTGTGAATCTAATGGAGTCTCTGTGAGGCAGACTGTGTCCAGGACTCCACTGATTGATTACCTGGCTCCCTATGTCCTGTAATAGGGGCTGTGATAACTCTGAGTCTCTGAGCATCAGTGTCAATTCAAACTCTGTGACCAATAGCCTTCAACATGTTTGGAACTTCACAGCAATCTTCTCTAGGAAAGAACTTGGAGAATATTAGAAGGTACACTTGTCATGACCCGTGTCTTCATCTTCATTCAACAGGTTCCAAGTCTCCAAAGGAGACAAAGAATCATGGCTTTGTTAGGGAAATGGCCCTCAGTCTTTTGTTCATTCATCTTTGGTTCTTTTTCTCTTAATATTACAGATCGAATCATACCTTGCAAGTTGCTCTTCTATTTTCCCCCCCATGGGCACTCTGTTCAGTTACTGATCTCTGTAACTTTGCCCATCAGGGTCCCAAGCTACTTCAGAACTTTGACACTTCCCACAACAGTACACTCTCTTGGTTTCTGGCAATAAAGTGCCACATCGTGATTCTTCCTCTATTGTTACATCGTTCTGTCATCCCCATTGCTACAAGTGTGTGTTAACTATTCATTGAGATGACCAAATATCTAATAAGAACAACTTAGAGACGGGGCTAGGGAGGTGGCTCAGCTGTAGCGCTCTTGTCTGGCATGTGTGATGCGCTGCATATAAATAAATAAAATGAAGGTCTATCAACAACTAAAAAAAAAAAGTTAGAGGAGAAAAACATTCAATTTGGCTCTAGGTGTCCATGGTCAACTGACTCCACTAGAGGAACTAGAGAAAATCCTGATGGAAGGGCATGGTAGGAGAAAGCTGTTCAGCTCATGGTAGCTGGGAAGGACAGAGAGAGAAAAAGAGAGAGCAAAGGGACCGATATAGTCCCCAAGGCCGCTCCCTCAGTGATCTACTTTCTTCAGCTATGCCTCTCTTGACTACAATTACCCAGTAGTCCATTCAAATTATGAATCCATTAAGTGGATTAATCCATGAATGATGTTAGAGCCCTCATGGTCCAATCATTTCCTAAAAGTTCCACCTCTGATTCTTGCTGCTTTGGGGACCAAGTTGGCATAATTGCAGCCATCTTCCTTCCCTCTACCCCCACTTTATGAATACTGTTCTTATTCCCAAGAAATAGAAACTAGCCTGCGATAAAACTTACTGGTCTGGAGACCTGCTGGTCTCTCCTTCTTCTCTCACTGAGAGATAGGGAACAACTTACCGGCCCCTTATTTTCATGTTCTCTCCTTGAGAAGATGAAAGGACACACCAGTTTCCCTGTTCCCCCGTTCTGAGACATAGGAAAACTAACTGCCTGTCTTTGTTCCCAAGAAACAAACTTGCCTTCCACAAGATCACAGGATGCTTACTATGTCAGTCAGGACTAAACCCCAGCCCCAGTGCTTGGCCATGATACTAGCCTATAAAATAACATTCAAGAAGGTGTTGCTGCTGCTCTCCCTCTCCCTGCCTAGAGCAGCCTGTCAGACTTCTGACAAATAAATCCACTACTTATCCCAGGTATGTGTGTGATTAGTCCTGCACCACTTTTCTTTCAGACCATGCTTTCAAAACATGGACTTTTTTGGAGGACACTCCAGATCCAAACCATAACAAAAAGAGCCCTGCTATTTTAACAGCCTCCTCTACCTCTGTCTTTGGTCTGCCAAGGGGAGTTAGCATTGAACTTCATAGTGACCTTAGTGCCCTTCTCACTTGTGGGTTTCATACACCTTTGTGAATGGCCCCCTCTCTAAGAGTTCCTAAGGAGCTTAACTTGTGTTTTCAGCTTATGGAGTTTCTGATATTTACATGTCGTTCAGTGTGGGATTTTTTTCTTCTATGCTCCTACAAGCTACCTTAGTAGCACATTTCTCCATCTTCTGGGGGTTCTGGTCAGGGCATGAAGTCCTGTATTCTGGAAGAGTACACCCACATGATAATATTTGTCTGATTCAACCTCTTGTTTTGGTATTCTCAATCAAGTCCTGTGAGATCTTTTTCTTCTCTTATCAGAACCAGAATGACCCAGTTGGGTTTTCTTATGACTCAATCCTAGTTGAAAAACAGGAGAAATACAGGCAAACATTGAGGGTCATTTACCTCTTGATCTGGGTGAGGCTTCTACATTGCTTACAAGGGGTTACCTTTTTATAGGGAAGGGTGGTCCACATCTGCAGATTCAGAGGGCTCTGGAGATTTAAGATTTTTGAAAACATGAACTCACACATGCTTTTCCCAGGCTCAGGACCCACTTTTCCCAGCATGAGCTTTGGCCTTGGTATAGCAGACCTGCCTAGGTTGAGGACTGGGAGACTATCCTTTAACAGCTCAGCTTCTCTGATGACTCCATTCTGGGCCTCGTCCCCATTTGTTTACCCTCTTGCTGTAGGAAATGAGGTCTTGATATCACAGAGGCCACTGGTGTCACAGTAGCTTTCCATGAATGATTAACTGCTCTTATGTTTTTTCCAGATGACAGTCTAGTATAGATGGATCCCTTTCCTTTTAGTTCTATTTCTTCCATATTTGCTAACTACTTGATAATATTATGAATAAATGTGCATGCTGTATAGGTACACCATTCTTGTTTAGCATCTATGAGAGGCAGACTAACACCAGGTGATGAGGTCCTTTTTGCTAGTGGAGTGGTGATTCAATGGTCCAGCTTCAACACTCCACCTTAGCACTTGCTTTTTTCTTGGATTGTTCCTGTTTCCAGGGGTCATAAGTTGGGTAGTCTGGGAAGCAGATACTGAGATAGAGTGCATGTGTCCATGTGTGCTGCTATAACAACCAAGAGGCTGACAAATTGGGTGTCTGGTGAGGGTCATGTCCCTGGCTCATTAGAGGGCCATCTTCTTACTGCAACTTTACAGTGTGGAAGAGATGAGGAAACTCTTGGGGACTTCTTTAATAAGTACACTAATTGCCTCCAAAAGCCCTATTTCCTTATACAATCATATTGGGGATTAAGTTTCAACATTGTAGGGACCCATACATTCAGTCTATAACATTTGACCCCTGGGTTCCCCAAATTTGTGACCTTCTTGGTTGCAAAATACATTCATAACATTCCAACGGTCCTAAAAATCTTAACTTGTTCTAGCATTAACTTTAGAATCCAAGTCCAAAGTCTCATCTAAATATCATCTAAATCAGATATGGATAAGACTGAGAATATGATTCATCCTGAGGCACATTGCTCTCCAGAACCTGTGAAACCAACATGATATATGTTTTCAAAATATAGTTGTGGGACAGGATAGGATAGACATTTTCATTCTGAAAGCCAAAAAAAAAAAAAAAAAAAAAACTCATGAAGGAAAGAAGGGGTAACCAGTACCAAATGAGTCTAAAACTCAACATGGCAAACTTAAGCCTTGCGAATAATATTATTTGACTTGATGCTCTGCCTATTGGACCATCAGTGGTTCCATTTCTGTAACTCTTCTGGTTTGAAATCCTGCACCTGTAGTTTCCCCAGGTGAAAATCATGCCTCAGTGGCTGTACTGGTCTGAAGTTGAGGGCTATCCCTACTGCTATGGCTCTACTGAGCAGTGCTCTATCAAGGGTTCTTAATGATACTCCTGTCCTGGAAGTTACCAAAGTTTCCCGTCCATGCTTTCCGGAGCAGTAGTCACTATGGTCAGTGCCACATTGGGATCCCCTTGAGCTGCACCTGGGGCAGCTAGAGAATGGGGCACTAGAGTGCAAAGAGCAGAGCCCAAGAGGTGAGGTGCCTATGGCAGCATGTGCCAGGGTCTCACTGATTCCATCTAGCCCCTCCTTTGAAACCATTTTGCTTCTGGGGTTGCTTCCTGCTGGTTTTATAATTCCAGGAGTAGCCCTGAAGATTTCTTTCTTTCTTTCTTTTTTTTCTTTTGGCAGTGCTAGGGATGAACCCAGGGCCTCTTGCATGGTAGGCAAGTGCTGCTCTATGGCTCTTCTTCTGAGCCACATCCTTAGAACAACCCTGAGGTTTTCTGAATTGTGCTCAGGAAGAATGCTTCCATTGTGTGGAACACTAGCTCCTGGCCCATCTCCTTATCAAATGCTTGCTTGTCCACAACCTTGGCTTTCTCTCAGGAACAGTTTTTCCTCATTCCTTTCAATTTAGATAGACTGGGATTTTTTTAAAAAATCTTTAAGTTCTGCTTTCTTTTTGAGTAGCAATTCCATTTTTAAAGTCATTTCTCTCTTTTCATAATTTACTGGAAACAGCCAGGAGGAGCCAAGCTGTGCCTTCTACACTTTGCTTAGAAATAGCTTCCGCTAAATATCAATTTATCATTCACAAGTTCCACTTTCCACAAAACGGTAGAAGATGAACACAATTCAGCGAAGTTCTTTGCCACATGGTAATAAGGATGGCCTTTCCTCTAGTTTGCAGTAGCATGTTCCTCATTTCCATCTGAGACCTTGTTAAAATATCCTTGATTAGCTAAATTTCTTCCAATACTCTTTTCAGGATTACACAGGTATTCTCTAAGTAGATTGAGGCTTTCTCGAGATAGCTCCCTTTTTACTTTCTGAGACTTCACCAGAATCACTCATGATAATCCACACATCATGATGTAGATCTTTTCTACCACACACCTCAAACTCCTTAGAGCCTCTGCTTTCTAGTCTCAAATCTGCGTTCACATTCTTATTTATAGTCATATGCCCCATAGAAAGGTTTCAATAAGTGATGGACGGCATAATTGACAGTGATCCCACTGGACTGTGTTGCCCAGCAACAGCATAGCCATCTCAGTCCATGTAAGTGCACTTTATGATGTTTGCTCAGCTATGAAGTCACCTATGATGCATTTCTTAGAACATACCCGTCATTGTGACACATGACTATGTTTGTTACAGCAGCAACCCACAAAGTCCAAGATTAAGGTTCTGGCAGATTCCCTGTCCATTGAGGGCAGGCTACCTGTTTCATAGATGGTGGTCTTTTTGTTGTTTTCTAACATGGTGGAAAAAGGAAACCAGCTCTAATAGGACTCTTATGAAGACATTAATTCCATTTATGAAGGCTTCACTAGTATGACCACATCATGTCCTAATGACTTCCCAAAGATTCCACCTCTTAATACTATCACATGAAGTGTGTGTGTGTGTGTGTGTGTGTGTGTGTGTGTGTGTGTGGTGGGGGGTGGGAATGCACACATTTCAGTAGGGGTTCATCATAAATTTTTAGGGTACACAAGCATTTAGTCTAAAATAGCAGGCCTCATGTTTATGCAGGTGTGCTCTTGGGCTCAATAGCTGTGGGAAGGAAGGAGCGGAAGGTCCTTCAAGCGGTAGGGTGATCAAACTGCAATACCCAAGGAGCTCTGAAGCAGACAGAAATGGCCAAACTTTTTTTACCCCAGGTCATGTCACTGAACGTGAGGTACCCAGAAAAGGACATGACCTTGGGTAAATTGACTATCTATAGCTGAGGTAATTCCAGAAGGACTGACGGAGGAAGGCTTGTCTATAGGGTTTCACTGAAAAGAAATCTGGACCACACAGCACAAGTGTCCCCCACAGTGTCCCTCACAGTATATACCGTGATAGCTCTTACTGGTATTATTGTTCCTCTCTCCCATCCATTAGAACAGTGTACAACATCATGAATAGAAGTGGGCAAAAATGTTTCTAGAACATCCTTTATAGAAAATGACTCTGTGCTGGGTATCAGTTGGAGCCACAGAACTGTGGGTCTGGCTGATGAACTCAAGACCCACCAGGTCAAGTGGTTCTGGGTCTGTTTCCCGGCTTGTCCCCTCTCAGCAGGGTAGCTAGCCATCACAAGATTTATGGAGATGCAAGCTGCATCTAGGATGAGCGTGTGTCAGAAGATGGTCTGTTGGGATACTGCATTTGGCTGGTAGAATAAACCAACATTCTGTTCCCTAGAAACAAAAGTTGACCATTCTGCAGTAGAAGGCAGTCAAGAAGCAGATCCCATCCAGATAGGACTCCAACATTTAAATAACCTGTTAAATGGCTCTTCCTTGTCAATAATCTGATTTGCACTCAGGCAAGACAAGTTGGATGCTTTTGAATGGCCTCAGATATGTCAATATGTAACAAGAAGATAAGGAAGAGAATTAGGTTCGGCACCCTGGCTTTTTGCTTTGCATCTTTCATTTTCTTGGCTAGATTGCTAAATAGTTTTATATGGAACCCGAAATTGCTGCCTAATGCTAATTTGCGAATGATACGATCAGTGCTGAGGTAAATGATATAGAGAATTGATATGGGAATAAATTGGGCTGTGTCCCTTTAAATAACAATATCGACAAAAGTTTGGCACAAAAGACAAGGAAGGGCCTTAGTGAAGCAAGATGCTACTCTTGAGAACTGGAGCTTGGATTTCAAGAGGCAGGAATCTTGACTCACAGGCAGGCTCACATCCTGGCTCCTCCACCTGCCAGCCTGCCCTTTATCAGGGACTTCACTTTCCCAGCCTTTGCTTCTCTAAGATGAGTAATAAATACCACAGTGCTATTGTGAGGCCACCATGACACAGTGTGTTCAAAATGCTTTGCAAAGTACTTGGCACAGAACAACCAATAATATTACCTGTTATTATTTATTACGATTATTCTTCTCCCACTTGAAGTGAGAACAGGGAAGGAGGGGCTGAGCACAGTCATGGCGGGGCAAGTTGTATCTGTGTCTCTGTCTTGTTGCTTGGAGACCCAGTTCTACTGGGCCCTGTGGCGTGTTGAAGATGCCCAGGAAACCCCGCGCATCAGGGTGCACCCCTTGAGGCAGGATGGTGGTTACAATCTCAGAAAACCCTGTAAAGATTTCTGAAGTTTGGGGGCAAACTCACCTTCCTATTGAACTTTCCTTAAACCCATGGGGCTGCTCCCTGCCTCCCAAATACAACCCTACCATTGCTGGGATTTTCTGGAATGCAGGAACCCTCTGATCCAGCTCTAAGTCTTGGATCTTACACAGCATAGCAACGGGGTGGGTCGTTTTCCATCTTGGTGCTCCAAAGATGGTGCTCAGCCCTGATCCTATAGGAAAGCCCTATACCTGGCTTAGCAGTAGGAGAACCTTCTATCCTGTTAACCCATAAAGCCCTTGAGGCATAGTATTCTATTTTTATGCTGTCATTATTTGGCTACTTTGTTTTCTGATGGTTCTGTGAGTTCTTAGAGGGTGAACTTTGTATCTTATTCATATTTTAGTGATTAACATGGTGCATAGGATGGGCCAAGGATTCAGGGAAAAGTGTACTGAAATTTTCTATGGGAAGAAAACCACAGTTTGATATATAGCACCCACTGGTCTACCACATTAGATCACAAGAGGAAATCAGGGCTCATGCTTGTCTCATTGCTTCCTTTTTCTATGAAGTTGATTGGGGCCCCAAGGCTCCCAGGTAGCTCTGATGGGTTGGTGACTAATAAATATTGGTGTTTTCTGGATCCTGAGGTGAAGGAGGTATTTTATAAAGAGATGGACTTGACAGGGTCTCTAGTAGGCATGTGACACTTTGCAGAGACGATCCCAGCCTTAATTTAACCTTAACACTTCTACTACCATCACTCCTGAGTTTTGATCAATTATCCAGAAGAGCTGTGTTCTCTAAGGTCCTTTTGAGTTTGGGGGTTTCTATTGGTTTGGGGTGATTATTTCAGGAGCAAAAGTCACCCTAGACTTCTGGGACAGAGTGCTGCATAGCCTTTACTGTTGTAACTGTTGAAGAATGACAGTTCTTTTAGGTACCTGGTAATGTGTATATCCAAACTTTCCTTTTGGATGTGGAAAAGGTACAACACCATCAAGGTCCAAAGAGCCTTAATAGCATTCTGGCCAAAGACAGCTGACCGAGACCTGCTCGGCCTGGCCTGCCTCAGTCGCCCATCCCTGGTTCCAGTGTCTGTATCCTGGCTGATCTGAGTCCAAGTCTGTGCATAGCCCTTGCTTTTCTTAATCTACTCATTCCTGCTCGACTCATCCTACTTCTTAGTGGCCTCAGGCTCCCTCCTCCTTCAGGTATTAACGATAGATGACAAAAGCTGATGGAGGGAAGCTCTTGAGGTATCCCAGTCCTTAAATATGGAGAGTCTTGGTGACATTATGTATTAAGTACTCATTAACATGAGTTGAACGAGGGGAAGGATTTCTATAATACTTTGTGGTTCAACCTTTAGGTCATCTCTACTTCAGGCACAATATAAAAAATTAGGTGGAACCAGTTACTCTAGTAGTCATTGGAACCCAAGACCTTCTGATCTAGCAAATTGATTTCATCTATTCATCTTTGAGTTGAACTGGATCCAAACGGGTGGCCTGTAGTAGTCACTTTAACACGTTGAAATATTATTTCTGAAATAGTCATCTAACACAACCTGTCTGGAAATTTTCTGGAGAGAATAGATATTTTTGGAATCTTTTTGACAGTCAGGCCAGGCAATTGTGGTAGAGAATGACTAATGAGTAGTCAATTTGCCTCTTAGCCCCGCTTCTTGTGTGAGCTTTGTTGAGTGCATACAGAACACTAGGCATGATTTTGCAGTGGACAAGCCCTGTGAACTCTAGACCTGTAAGGAGGCCCTGGGTGTTGATATCTGTCCAAAGTGAAGAGTCCCCCGCCACTGCTCTATAGCAATGTCCATAGCAGAGGCCTCTCGATAGTCATACTGGGCAAAGGTAATTCAGAATCCACCATATACCCATGCATAGGCTGGTGCTCACACGTTTTCCAAAAGCAAAAGCACTTCCTTGACTCCATATAATCCTATGAATAAATTGTTGTTTTCTAAAATGGGCAATACCATGACTTTATTTTATTTATTTTTTGGTGGGGACAAGTGTTTACTGGGAGTTGAATCCAGAGACACTTTACCATTGAACTATATCTCCAGTGCTTTCTATTTTTATTTTTTAAGACAGGGTCTCCCTAAGTAGCCGAGGAGGCTGGCCTCTAACTCTTGTTCCACCTGCCTCAGCTTCCTGAGCAGCTAGGATTATAGGTGTGCACCTCCACACACAGCTGATCACCACTTTTGGTTCAGTTATGAAAAAAAGCTTCATGGCTTTTAACAGCTTGCATGGGATTGACAAGCACAGAAGAGAAATGGCTTTCTCCAGAAAGAGGCAAAACCCTGGCCAGGGACCTTTTAGGCCTACGTGGGTACAATGATCTAGTCCTCAGTCATCTGCCCAGGTCACCCAGTGAAACCAGACAATAGGTCGGTGACAGCTAGTGTGGCCCACCACCCAATATTCATCCATTCATCTGCTTATGGAAGAACTGAGCGTGTTGCTGAGCAAGCTCTCAAAACCATGAATGACGACGGAGCTCCCCACTCCAAGGGGAAAGAGCAGAGTGGAGACCACGCACACACTGACTGATGGGTACGGCACACCTCATAAAACGGCAAGGGGAACTATCAGGCGACAGATGCACATGCTGCCTCCAATCTCAAGAAAACTGGCCTCATAAGGAGGGGAGAAGTTCAGCAAGGTTTCCCAGGCTGAGACCCTGCGAGGTCTGATAAGAAAGGGAGCAATTTTAAAAATCAATGGAATATTTACTAGAGACCTGAGTACAGTCCTCAATCTATTGTAAAGGATGCTGCGCAGGTATCTATAAATAAAAGATGCTTGCCCTTCCACGTGGGGCTCCCAGAAACTGGGAAAAGGCACAAGGCAGGGAAAAAAGCCCTCTCCCTATCAGAACCTTCTGTGATCGAAGGCATCTCCTACTGACATTTTCATTAGCAGGAAATTTATGTTCCTATTTCTGTCTGTTGTAATGACCATTCATAGCCATAGTGTGGTGGCGGCTAATGGACAGGAATGGGAAAAAAAAAAAAAAAACCTTAATTAATGCAGAAGTGAAGCATTTTCTTTCTACACTTTGAGAAGCCAAGTAATTCACAGCAGTTCTTGGCACTGGAGTGGAGGTAAAATAATTATGCACCATTTCTAGTGATTAAAAGATTGTAAAATAATTTTAGTTACATTTTAAAATTATTTATCTTGTAAATGAGAAAGAGTGAGGAAAGAGGTCCTGAGCAAGTTCTGAGGTTCAGAGAGGACCCTGCAGAAACTTCCTCTTGGATTCCCGATATCCCGAGGATTCTGGACTCTGGTATTTGGGTCTGAGGTTGGGCTGGACCTCTTTCTAACCCACTTTCCTGCACAGGTGGGTCCGGGATTTGTCACTCAATCCTGATGGTCATACCTCTTTAATGCTCACTTTATTCTCCTTTTACATTCACATTTTGCTTTTGCTTTTCATTTTTAACTAAAAGTCCCTGTGGGTTGCTGTTTTATTCAGTTCCTTGCATGTTATCTAGACCCATCTGGAAAGGCAACCTGGCCTATCCCTTGTTCGTCTCCTTAAAGCAATACTCTTAACAACAGCATCTTTATAAACCTTTACTTTTGCCCCACGAGGGAGGTTTTTATTTATATATTTGGCTTTCTTTTATGAAAATCTCAAGTCAGGCATCAGAGAGATCGACAGGTTGCTGAAGGTAACACAGCCAAAGTAGCAAGGGTAACTAACATAGGTTTGTTGACTGGATCCCTTGCAAGCCTTCCAAGGCTGCCCCCCGTGATATGTGGTTTTCAGATATTCCACTCCCTTCCTCATATTTGAGAGCAAATATGAAGACCCAGAAGAGGAAATTAACTTAGGAGAAAGTACAAATGAGCTGGGAAGAAAAACCTTTGGATGGGGTGTGCCTGGTCTCCCGGCTTCCAAGAAGGAGCCCTAGAACTGGCAGCACATGGCCTCTGTGGCTCAGCCTGGCCACTGCTCGGGAGCAGCCTGGAGCAGCCTCCATGAAGAATGGACACGCTCCAGGGACGCCCCGTATTTAGCAACTAGCGTGGAGGACAGCAGAGACCACCCTGCAGGGGAAGGTTCTCCCTGCCTCCTTCCGTCATAAGTTGGTCTCTTAATGTGGAAACATACCCTGTTGATGTGAGCTCTTTCTTCTTTCCTAATATAAACTTTAAATCCTATAAAATTTCCATCAAGCCCTGATTTAAGTGCATCCCACATATTTTGATGTGGTGTCTTTTCATTTGTGTTCCATTAAAAGTTATTTCCTAATTTTTTTTGAGATTTCTTCTGTGACCCATACGATTCTTAATAGAAATATTCAGTGCAGTCGTAGGTTTACAGAGATGTTGAACAGAAAGTACAGAGTTCCCACATCCACCCCCCCATGGTTTCTGTTATTATTAACATCTTCTATTGGGTACAGTTCATTTGTTATAATTGATGAACTGATGTCGATATCTTATTATTAATTAAAGCCTAGAATTTATATTAGGGTTCTGTCTTTGTGTTGTACAGTTCCGTGGGTTTTGCCAAGTGCATAATGTCATGTGTTAGACTACACCATTGCATTACCCTGCAAAATGGATCCACTGCTCTAAATAATCTCCTGTATTCCCTATTCATCTTGTCACTAGGTCATGCCTGAGCTCTGAAAATCATGGATTTTTTTAAAACTGTCTCCACAGTGTTACTTTCTCAAAATGTCATGTAGTTTGGCATCATACAGTATGTACACTTCCCAGCCTGGGTTCTTTCACTGAGAAATATATTATTAAGCTACCTTCTTTCACCTTTTGATGATTCATTTCTTTATGTCACTGAATCATATTCCCTTCTGTGCATGTACTGCTATTTATTACTTAACTCAGTGAAAGAGATTTTGGTTCTCCCTCATTATAAATAAAGTTGCTGTAAGCATGGTGTGCAGGGTTGTTTTGTAGATGTATCTTCAACCCAACTGGCTAAATACCTAGGAACTGCTTGCTGGATTGCATGGGAAATTTATATTAGTTGTGTAAGAAATGACCAAACTATCTTCCAAAGTGACTGCTCCACTTGGAATTCCCACCAGCGGCAAATGAGAGTTCTAGTTGCTTCACGTCCTCACTCACATCTGGTGATGTCAGTGCTCTGAATTTTAGCCATTCTAATAGGCATGCGGTGGTATTGCCTTATTGTTTTAATTTTTAATTCCCTAGTGATGTGTAATGCTGTGCATTTTTATATGCTTATTGGTCATCTGTGTCTGTCCTTTGGTCAGAGGTCCTTTCAGATCATTGGTTCACTTTCTGATTGGGTTATTTAATTTTCTTATTTATTTTCATAATTGTGAAAATATTTTGTAAATTTTTGATGCAAGTCCTTTCTTAGATACCTGTTTTGCATTCCACCCCTAATCTGTGATTTGTCTTTTAGTTCTCTTAATAGTGTCTTTCAAAGATAAATTTTCAGTGTTCGTAAAGTTCAATTTATTTCTTTATTTATTTTTCTTTCATGCATTGCTCATTTTCAAACTCAAGGTCTTCCCCTCCCCCCCCCCCCCCGTCTATAATATCTTCTAGCACCTTTTATTTATAGTTGTGCATTTTATATTCAGGTCTATGATACATTTTGAATTAATTTTGTGAAAGGACTAAAGTTAGTGTTAAGATTTTTTTTTAAATGTGGATATCCAGTTATTCTAGCAGTAAGTTGAAATGACTATCTTTTCTTCATCTGATTGTCTTCCCTCTTCTGTCAGAGATCAGTTGACTATATTTGCATGTTCTATTTCTGGGCATACTGTTCTATTACATTTATCTCTTTGTTTATTCTTTTCCTAATACCACATTGTCCTGATTACTAAGATTGAAAATTGGGTAATGGCAGTCATTTTAACCCTGCTCTTCTTCAAAATTGTAAAGATTGGCTGTTTTGAGTCTTTGCTTTCCACATAAAGTTTCAAATCATATGTTCCGTATTTACAAAGTAACTTTTTGAAGTGTTGATTGGGAATTCATTTTACCTATAGATTAAATTGGGAAGAATTGATATCCTTAAAATATTGATTTTTTTCTTATCTACGAGCAGTATAAATAAATATATTTTATTTATAAATATATATTAAATAAATATATTTCCATTTATTTAACTCTTTTTAAAAAAATTAGAAATTTTTAGTTTTTCTCATCGATTTCTCAAACATGCTTTGTAAGATCTCTACTTGTGTCTTTCTTTTTTTGGTGTTAATATAAGTAGTATTGTTTTTATTTTTGAATTCCAACTATTCAGTGCTGGTATATAGGAAAGCATTGTCTTGTCTTATTGGTTTAGTTATTATTTCTAGTATAATGTTGAATAACAAAGGTGAGAAGGAACACACTTACCTGGTTAGTGATACCACCATTAAGTATATTGGCTACAGGGTTTTTGTATATTTGAGGATGACCTCCCGTATTCCTAGTTTCCTGAGAGTTTCTTTCTTCACTCATAAATTCATAGGAATTGGAGTTCAATCTAGTACTTGGTCTGCACTTTTTGGTGTGATTTTTATCCCTTAGTCTGTTGGTATTGATGGGTTAATTTATTATTGAATGTTGAACCATCCCTGATTACTGTAGTTAAGTCCCACTTGATCACAGTGTCTAATTTTTCTTACACATTGTTTGATTCAGTTTGTTAAATGTGTTGTTGAGGAATTTTGGCATCCGTGCCCAAGAGAAATATTGATCTGATGTTGATATTACCTTTCTTGTATTTTTGTTGGATTCTGATAAGAAGGTAATGCTGGCCTCTTAGAATAAGAAAGTGCTCACGCATCTTCTACTTTCTGCAACCAAGGTTTGAGAAATTTTATCATTTTTTTCTTTATTGTTATTGTAGAATTCACCCATGGAACCATCTTGATATGGTGCTGGAAAGTTATTATTATTTATCTAATTTCTCCAAATAAATATAGAACTGTTGAGATCATCTTTTTCCACTTGTAGAAATTTTAGTAGATTGTATCTTTCAAGGAATTGGTCAGTCTCAGATTTAAGTTATCAAATTTGTGAGCATAGAATTGTTTGTAGTAATCCATTTTTCCCCTTTTAAAGTCTATGGATCAATAGTGATGGCCCCTTGCATTTCTGGTCAATGTAGCTTGTGTCTTCTCTTTTTCTTGGTTAACCTGCTTATTTGGTATTTTCAAAGAAACTTGTTTTGATTCCATTGTTTTCTCTGTGCTTTTTGTTATATACATTTCATTGATTTTTCTATTAATACTATTATTGGTTATTTTTTCTTTTTAGACTGAATTTAACTTGCTCTTCTTTTTTCTTGTTCCCTTTGGCAGATGCTTAGCTTATTGATTCTAAATATTTCTTTTTAAAAATACATAAGTACTACATAGTCAATGACACAAATTTCCCTTTAATCAATGCTTTCACTTCATTATGAACATTTTAAAAATTTGCATTTTCATTTTCTTTTAGTCTAAAATATTTTGAAATTTCCCTTGAGTCTTCTTTGATCCATGTTTTATAAGAAGTATGTTTATTTTCAAGAGATTTGGGGACTTTTTAGCTATCTTTCTGATATTTGTGTCTAGTTGGGTCTCATTGTGGTCTGAGAACATACTTGGTATGATTTCTATTTTTTTGAAATTGTGAAGGTGTGTTTATGGTCCAGAATGTGTTCCATCTTGGTAAATGTTCCATGTGGGTTTGAAAAGAATGTGCATTCTGGCATTTTTGAATGAAGTAGTCTATAAAAGTCAGTTAGATAGAGTTGATTGATGGTGTTGTCAGTTCAACCACATCCTTACTGATTTTCTGCCTGCTGAATCTGTCAATTACTGATAGAGTGTTGAAATCTTCAATTATAATAGTGGATTTTTCTATTTCTCCTTGCGTTTTTTTTATGCTTTTTTGGGGAGAATACACACATTAAGGATGGTTAGGTCTTCTTGAAAAATTGACTCCTTCATCATGTAGTATCCCTCTTTATCGCCTATAATTTTCCTTGCTCCAAAGTCAGATTTGTCTGAAATACATAAAGTTACTCCAACTTTCTTTTTTTTAATGTTAGTATGGTATATATTTCTATATTCCTTTACTCTTAGTCTAGCTGTAGCTTAAAGTAGGCTTCTTATAAACAACATATAGTGGAGCCTTCCTTTTTTTAAATTTACTTTTGAGGTGTCTGTCTTTTGATTGTCATAATTAGACCATTCACATTTAAAGTGATTACTAATTCAGAGTTGGATCAGTATTTATCAAATTTATAATTGATTTTTAATTTGTTGCCCTTATTTTTCATTTCTTTTTGTCTTCCATTTTCCCCTCCCATTTCTGCTCTTCATTATTTTCTATATTCCATGTTTTTCTCTTTTTTAGCATATCAATCAGACTTTTTAAAATTTTTTAAGTGAGTGCCTTAGAGTTTGCAATATACTTTCGTAACTCATTCAAGTCCACTTACTAACAAATAACTGTATATCATTTCATGGGTAGTATATCTAAGAATACTCTCCTTTCTTCCTTCCCATCTCTAATTAACAACTGTCATTCCTGTTCATCATCTATTAGTTAAACACTCTTGCTATTATTGTTATGAAAATTAAGAATAAAAATATATTTTATTTTATTTATCCCTTCTCCAATTCTCTTTTCTTTATTTAGATTTGAGTTTCTGACCTTTATCACTTTCCTTCTCCCTGACTATTTTTTTCCCCACATTTCTTGCAGGGCAAATCTACTGGTAATAAATTCCTTGATTTTTATTTGTCTGAGAAAGTCTTTTATAACATCTTCATTCTTGAAGGATTATTTTATGGATACAGAATCTTCTTTCAATATATTTCTACTTCACTCTCCCCTTGCTTACATGATTACTGAAGAGAGGGCAAGAGAAGCTAATTTTCCCCTGTGACTTCTTTTAATATTTTTCTCTTTGTTATTGATTTTCTACTATTTGAATATGATTTGTCTTGGAGTACTTTTTGGTATTTATCTTGCTTGGTACTTTCTGGATCTGCAATTGGGTTTCTCTCAATAATTTTGGAAATTTCTCAACCATTTGAAATTTAAATACTTTATTGTTTCATATCTTTATTCTCCTTTGGTATTCACATTACATGTTTGGTACATGTTTTATAATCACTCCCATAGTACTCAGATATTGTTCATTTTTTTTTGTACTGGGATTGAACCCCGGGGCACTTTACCACTGAGGTTATGTCCCCAGCCTTTTTTATTTTTTATTTTGCGATAGGGCCTCACTAAGTTGCTAAACTTGTTCTATTTTTTTTTTAAAGTTCTATTTGTTTTTAAATACTTATTTTTAGTTGACAATATATATATACACATAGATATATATGTGTGTGTGTATATATATATGTGTGTGTGTGTATTAGTATATAATATATTTATGTGCATAATATATAACATGTGTATAATATACAGTATGTGTATATATACACTATATTGTCAACTAAAAATAAGTATTTTTTATTTTCTTTCATTCATGAAGAATTATTTCCACTTGATATAGAATTATAGGCTAAGAATCATAGTTTTAAACCTTATAAACATTCTCCCACATACCTCTCATATCCATGCTTTTTGATAATAAATCTAAAAATCATTCAAGTAGTTGTTTCTCTATAGGTAATGTATCTTTCATCTTTGGATGCTTTGAATGTTTTCAGTCTGGGACCTGGAAAGTAATCTATTCTGTAATGTGGATCTCAATGCCTTGGTGTGCTGCTTAACATCAGACCCAGGCATATGCTGCTGGGGTGTCAACCACGTAGTTCATACGCAACTTCACTGGATCATTTTCATGGTATCCCTCCTCTCTCAGCTTCTCCTCAATACTTCCTTGCTCCTGAAGACTTTCCTTCCTGGTTTTCTGACTTGTTCTGTTCAATTCTTCCCTTTCTCAAGGTCAAGTGGCAAAATGATAGGGGAAAAATGTGGTTATCCATATGTTTTGGGGACCACAGTTTCTCTGGTCAGAGAGAAGGGTTTCCCTCTCTCATTGCTTCTCTGTCACTGAAGGATTGCTTAGTGATTAGAGCAGGAAAGAATGGAATACAAACAAACAAACACACAAAGCAGAGAATTTCCTCCACTGTCTGGGAATCCTAGGGTCCCCCTCTCTGCTTTTCTGATCAGAAAGAAAGATCTTACCTTGGAAATGTTTGTTTCCTGCCTGTGCTTGGTTTACAGTTGAAGAATGTGAGCTGCATGTGAGTTTGCCTGGAAAAAAAAACAGAGGGAGGAATAAATAAGGGAGATTCATTGCCATTTTAGTAGCCCTTTAGTATCTGTTTTCCTTCCCCAATTTGACTTCCACCGTTTTCTTTTTAGAATCCTTAAGGGAATGAACCATCTACCCAGTCCAGGATTTCAGTTTTAGTTAATGAGGGAGACAGGTCGAAGTGTACTTTCTGCATGTAAAATCTAACTAGAACCTGAGTAGCTATTCTTATTTCAATTTTGTAGTTGAGAATAGTGATGTTCCAAAAGATTATTTGTTTCTTTTTGTTGTATTTTTTTCTAAAATCTAATAGCACTAAATGACAGATAAGGATATTATCTTTTATCTTACTCCAATGTCATTCATCTACGTACCAACTGCCAGCTCAAAAAAAAAAAAAAAAATCTAGACCCAACTTGGAGCTATAGAACAGAGACTGAAGTACGGATGCGGTGATCTGCTTTAGTTTGTGCCTCGAGTGAGTTACAATAGTAAGATCCCTTGATTGGAGGTTGAGAAGAAGCCTGTACTGTATTATTTATTTGTCTGAAGCCCTTTGACAATACTGTATCTATTTTAGGATTTTAGTTTGCTTATTTGTAGAACAACCTCTAATGTTGAAATTCTTTCATTCTAGGACTGGGGTAAGATGACTTCCAAAGGATCAATAAAAGAAGAGAACTTAGAAGACTAGGTTACACAGATATCATCCTATGCAAAATGAATGGGATTCAAGTTCTGTTATACGTGATGGTTATGTGAGATTTAATAACACTGGCTGTGGCAGATAACTCTTATTTTAAGGGTTCTAACAGATCTTTTCTCTTCTGGTAACACCAACCTCAACCATAACTCTCATACACTCTATCCTTGTATTTTCATGACACTTAACTAACCATTGACCAGCATTGGAAGTAGACATAAGACTCAGTAGAAAATGCCCCCATTTGATTCAAATGTATGAATTGTCAAGATCATTGTACTGTCATGTATAACTAATAAAAAAAAGAAAATCAGCATATTTCACCTTTGCAACAGGGATCAGTTCAGGGTTGGCCACGTGACAATCCTTCACAGAGTCTTTCAATTTAGAAAAATTACAGAAAAGAAGGCAAAATGACAGCCTAATGCTCTTGGTGGCCATCTTTGTCATAATGAGGGAAGAGCTTCTGGAGAGTGAAGTCAATGCCAAAGGACCTGGGGACAAGGACATGGGGACATCCAGAGTCTAGAGATGTTGTTTGAGACTCTGGATTCAGTCATGCCAATAGCCAGTAACTCTTAAATATTTTTTGTTTTGTTTTGTTTTTATTCACTTACATCAATACACTCTCTTTGTGCTAAGACAAGCGTGAGCTGAATTTCTTCACCAGCCCAGTCTGGTAGCAAGGTGGACTAACAAGATAAACTGTCTACTAGAGGGAAAAACTAAGAATGGGCCTGGACCCCTGGGGAATTGAATAGAGACCACTACCTTAAAACTGAGGAGCAATGAAATATGAAATAACATGAATATATTTACCAGGTCTTGGTATGTATTCCACCAGGCCAAGACATTTGATTTTTCTTTTCTTGAAGACAGAGGACAATGAGAGCTCCCTGAGCTGAGCGAATGCAGCTTTAGGTTTCTCAGAAAATGCAAGTTCATTTAGCAGCAAATGTTGGATAAAGAATTGAGTGGAGATCCCCTTGAAATAAAAGGTGGGCTAGCCATCGGTTGCTCTAGCAATGCTGGAGTAGTGACCTACAGCACTAAGTCTTGTACCAGGTGCTGGGCAGATGACTTCTTTTCTGGCAACCTGGAAAAATCAACAGTTTTATTTAGAGCTTGGTGAGCCCAAGGATCCAAGCTGTAGAACTATATGCTATAGTGGATACGTGACTCCAGAAGGCCCAGGTTTGAAGGGTTTGTCAATGGCCTATGGCTTTTTGGGGAGGTGGTGGGATCTTTAAGAGGTGGGGCCTAGTCAGGTTGTTGGGGGTGTGCTTTTGAAGGGGATATGGAGATCCATGCTTCTTCCTTTCTCTTTGCTCTCCAGCCACCATGCACTCCTGCCATGACAATTGGTGCTACCACAGGTCCAAAGTGACAGGACCAAGGGATCATGGATTGAAACTTCTGAAACTATGAGCCAAGATAAACCTTTCTTCTTTATTAGTTTTTTACCTCAAGTATTTTGTTTCGGTAGTGGAAAGCTGACTAATACACCACTCAAGCCACACCTGTACTAGCTCTGGTAACTTTGAAACAGGTCATTTAACTTGGCCTTACTTTCCTCAGAGATCTCTATTTTCTTTTGTTGTTGCTGCTGTTTGTTTGTTTAGTACTAATTCTTGTCCTATTCATTTGAGGTTATGCTTTGAATTTGAAATAAAATGAACTCTAAAAGGGCTTTGGGAGTAAGAAGATTTCAATCACTCCAAGGAAAAGTTACTTGAGAGATACTTAAGATGAGTCTGATTCTCCCTTTCTCTAAGCCCTCCCATACTCTGGATTTGGGTCTCCAAACACCTCGTGGGCAGCCAAGCTTTCTGCTTCCAAAGTGTTCTGTCTCTGTTCTAGGTTGTCACCTTGGAGAAAAGTGGCTTCAAATGCCTTCATCAAGGATTGGACAATATGAGATCTTAAATTGGTCATGGCTATCCTGTGAGGTGATGAGCTGTCCATCACAGGGAGGATCAAGCACTATCAGAGGGTCCATGAAAAGTTCTCTCTCCTTGTGGAACAAAGCTCAGTATTTTCCTTACTTTGGATGCTATGGCCAGGCCCTGTGTAGTCTTTGAGTCTTCAAGAATGTGATTTCCCACTTGTGACCTGTGCAATATCATCCCCCTAATTAAAGGAATTCAAAGTGTGCCGTTTGATGACAGATGTGCTGTTGTCATTTAGCACACTTCTTTGGATTTTCAGAAGCCATTCTCCCCCTGATCCCCAGCACTCCCATCCCCAGCCTTCCGGTTCACAAAATGCAAACACATTGTCCTGCATAAGTAATAATGAAGAAATCTACAAGAAAAGATTTGTGGCACTTGCTAATCAGTTTAATAATGGAGAATATCTTTGCCGCATTATGCGGAAACAAATTAAAAGGGCGAGGAGAGCTCCCAGAAATCATCTGTTCGTGTTAACAAAGTGAATATTAATGAAAAACAAAATTGAGTTCCTCTTGTGTCTGATTTTCATCAAATTGTACAGGTATTAAAAAATAGCTATAGAAATCCTATCCATTAGTAGTTAATTCAAAATAATGTTGGCCTCTGCTCTATTGCTGACTATTACCTCCTTCATGGGCAGAAAAGACAGTCACTTTGCTGGACCCATTGTGCTGTGAGAATCAATAATGGAGCTAATTCAATTTTCTGTGGACCAAATATCTAGACAGTGGAAATAAGTGTGAAGTTACCCGCTGATGGGAATCAGGGCAGGAGGGGCACTAGGGCAGGGTTTGCTTTCTTCCTCTGGGACCCAGGTTCTAGCTGTCCAGGTGACCAATGAACTGAGTTCTGCAGAACTCAGGTGCTTTCCAGAGACCAGAGGGCCACCAGAGTGCAACCATCACCCAGCAGAAGAATCATGCCAGGCTGTTTGGTATGCATTTTCTGGGCACCACCCTGCCTCAGCCCTGCTATGAGTGGCTCAGCAAAGGAACTAGTCTGGATGAGGAAGGGTCTGAAATGTCCCAAATGCAGCTAGATATAGAGAGGTGCTAGAGAACCTATCCTTGAGGGACTCAGTGAACTCATGGAAGACTGTTAATTTCTTGTCCCTGGTGATGACCAAAATTGGACCTGATTTGTCATATCTTCCTAAGTCTGGGTGCCCCATCTTTCTCCAAATATGTGCCAAAAGGGACCAAGAGGCCACTCTTGCTCATGCTCTCACCCATGCTCTCCTTTACAGGTGGAGTCAGTACTAATAGTTATTCTCATTATTAGATTAACAGAGTAGATTTGAGATTTATGGTGCAAAGAAAGAAAGGGTTCAGAGGAAACAAGATTTGGTGAGGAGGGGACAAATACCCCTCAGTCTATTCAGACCCTCGGGTTAGCTCCAGGACTCATGGATTCTGTAGGAAGAGAACATGTTAGGGGAAAGAAGAGAAAACATGAGCACCAACAAAGATACTAGGAAGCTCCCAAGTCATACATTTTCAAATCATGCATGTGCTGAGGGATGACCGTTTTATCCACATAACCCAGATGGTCCCAAATGCATTCATGTTTTGGGTCAAAATGAAGGGGGCTAATGTCTTATGTCTGTCTACCTGTTGTCTAGATTTTGGTTGCCTGAAGATTGCCCCACCTCCCCGTCCCCCAGTGTTTCCAGCATCCCCAGGATCTATCTTGTGCTTAGGCTTGGTTCTGTCCCTCTCCCCACTCACTTATCTGGAGAGAGCAAAGTTTTTATCCATTCTCACAACTGATGTGGCCAGCACCCAGGGAGGAGCTGGCTTCAGCCCCGGTGTATGGCTAGTTACCAGGATACGGCTTCTATTCTAGGAACCTGCTCTCTGGGCTGCTGGCTGTACCGTGTCCAATGGGAACATCATCAGAGAATGTCACTCCTAAAGCTTTAGCATCACATTGTGGTGTGTGCATGGACATGACAGAAGCCCCTCTCATAGGTCAAGTCCCTGGGGTTGTGTTAGGAGCAGACTCTTTGTCCTTACCCATGTTCCAAGTGCTTGGGACACATGGACTGGCTAACTACTCCTTCTTGTATGGCTGTCCTGGGCTCCTAGCTCTCTCTGAACCCCAGGTTCTTGGACTGACATATGGTCTCTCTGGACTTACAAGTTTGCCTTGAGAACTTTGAGTCCCTGTTCTCAATAACTTCTGCCTCAACATCTTGCAGTATTTCAACTCTGTTTCTTTATAATTAGAACTAGCTTAAGAACACCTTTAGCTTCAATAAATAGAAAACCCAGCAAAGGGTTTGGAGGCACAGAAGGCTTCTTTAACTCATGTAGCAATTATCCTAGTTATAGATGCCTCAGTTTATCAGCAATGCCCTGTGCTGTGTGTCTACTCCACCTTCCTTGGCATATTGGATTTTCTCCTCATGCTTGCTGCCTCATGGTGACAAGATAGCTGCTAAGCCTTCGGGTATCAAACTACATTTAAGGCAGGAAAAAGAAAGAAGGGCAGTGATGGTTGAGACTTTTCCATTCATCTGGGAAAACACTTGGCAGACACTCATCTCTCTACTGGAAATGGTTGCTGCAGACCACCCACATGGTGGCCGGATTTTCAGAGAGCCAGTGCAGTTCTGGCAAGTTCTGGGTTTTCCATGGAACAACCCACTGAAGGGCAGACCCAGTCTTAGGCTTTGGGGGGAGGAAGGGGACTGAGGTTAATGGAAGACAAAGTCATTTTCATGGTAGTCTGGGAGACACTATGGGTTATAATGCTGCAGATCCACAGTCTGCCTTCTGCCAAAGGCTACCAATCCATAATAGTGAATATGGATTACCTGGCATCAGGCATTTCCTGTTAATTTCATGTTCCTGGTGGATGCTAGGGGTAGGGGCATAGAGATGACCGAAACTGGACCTGACTTTGTCATAGCTGCCAAAGTCTGGGTGCCCCTGACTTCCTCCAAATATATGCCAAAAGGGACCAAGAGGCCACTCTCTCTGTGGGCTGCTGTTCCAGCCCACATCTTGCATTCAGACCCTCCTCTGCAGGCGGCTAGCTGGCAGTCACTACCCCGCAGATGACCAATGCAAAATATACCAGGACCTTTGCAAACCCTTGGAAGACATGCTATTTTTCTCTGCCTGCATAATTGTTGAGAAGGGAGCCAGAGAAGGTGTTCTAATTAATTAGAGCAGGTATTTGAGGATGCCACTGCGTGCCGGACTCAGGACCAGAATCCAAATTTCCCACTTATCTGCCTCCACCACAGCGACCCTGAGGTGCCCCTCTCCTTCCCTGCATTCGTATTTATGTGTAAACTGCAGCCTGTGACCGAAGCCTTATTAGCTGGTCAAAATTTTACTTTTAAATGGACCATTAACCTACTCGGAGCCCAGAGCACACTGATAATGTAATACCTCAGGATCCTGTCGGGCCTCAGAGTGAAGCAGGTCAGAGACCACATCTATTTCTCTCCATTATCCCACAGATGTCCAAGGCACATGCTCACCCATAGGACATCTCAGTCTAGAAAGACTTTTTTTCATCTAGCTTATTAATCCCAGCTATGCCATCTATTTGGACAAGTTTCTTTACTACCCTGAGCCTCAGCATCTCCATCAACCAAATGCAACTAGTTTTTTTTTGTTGTTGTTGTTGTTTGTTTTGATGTGGTTGAAATTATCAGGGAGGTGAGAGAATGTCAAGCTTCAATGGAAGGAGCCTGCGCTTCACTGAAGCCTGAGTTGGAAGTCCAGCACCTCCCTGCTGGGCACCTCTGACAGCTTCCTGCTCTGAGAATGAAGATGGGGACATGGGCAAAGGTCCTCAACTCAGAGATAAGAGGCCCTTCCAGCCTCCTGGGTCTTCCAGGCAGAACTCCTGCTTGGCTTGAATTCCATCCACTCTTGGCAAGGCTTAACTTCCTGTCTCCAAGGGAGAGGGGCTTATAAAAAGGCATAAAAATGAGGCTTCTAAAGACATCCTGGACGTCAACTAGATGTTGCAAAATTACATTTTGATGAGTTCAGTGTAAATGAACCAGAAACATATGGATTCAATTTCCCTTGGAATCCACATGGGTTTAAAAACCAAGGGGGCGGGGGAGAATGCATTTGGGGAAGAGCATTTTAGGTCTCACCAAACTCCCCGCATTTGTAAACAGCAGTTTGAGGTTTGTGATGATTGTGTCCCGGGCTGGGTTCCTTTCCTAATAATAGAATGTACAGGATGTCTTGCAGCGGCCTCACCAAATGTGTCCAGGGGAAAGTACCCAAACACTGCTTTTTCCACTTTTGCTCCATGGTCCTATGAAAGTGCAGTGGCCTCCTGGATTTATTGCTCTTAAGGTTTAGTCCCATGTATACCTTCTTTGTCTTGCTTCTGCTTCTGCAAAGATCAGACAACACAGGGGCACAAGTGGGTTTACAAAATCTGCAGCTGTCAAGCGCCAAGTCTGGGCTAGGATTTTAGCAGGTGCTGCTTCTTTGCAAGGTGGGCAGCACCAACCTGTTTTACAATAAGAGAGTTGAAGTTCAGGGTGCTAAGTCCAAGGGTGCTTAACCAGTCGGTGTCAAGGCTAGAACTGGAAGTCAGGGCTTCTGGGTTGAAGTCCAGGCATAAACAATGCTCATCAATTTCCTAGTTTCAGACGAGCCTGGGGGAGGCACCTGCTTATCTGGATCGGCTACAAGGCAGGTAGCAGGAGGTGGGAGCAGGGTTAATGCAAGGATTTCCACACTGGGCCCAGAGACATTCTTGGAATTTCCATTGGGTTCCTCAAAAAGACACTTGGAAGAAGGGGTAGAGAAGCAGAGGGAGCAGGTGAACCATTTAAAACCCTATCCTCCTGTTCAGGGCACCCCACTCTTCTCTGTTTTATTTACTGAGCCTTTAGGTAAATTTTTGATTTTAGAAGGTTTTGAAAATTTTGAATGTAGGAGATTTAATGAGTATTCAGTGATCTCCCATCCAAGTCTTGCAGCTGGCCAAATTATTCCATGGGCTGCTTTTGGCTTCTTGTCTCCTCTGTGTTGCAGGTTGCATGTCCACTATGGGGTTGCTGAAGCCATTGATGAACATTCCCAGCCATTTGTGGTAACTCTTCTTGTCTCAGTCTTATGAGACCAAGCAGGGGACGGAAAAACAAAATGGGAACTCTGCCTCCAGGAAGCTTGAAACATATTTTGTTAAGTTAGACAAATTTCATTTCTAGGAGTCACCTTGGGAAGAAGACCATTTGAGATAACGAGCCGGCAATGAATTCTGGGTGTCAGAGATTTTTGGCTTCCTACAGTAATATGCTAAATCAAGAAATGGTCCAATAGAAACCAACTGAATGGGCCAGAGCTTTGGGAGTAGTGTTTCAGAAGAATTAGGGCCGAAGTACAAACTCCTGACCTTTGTGAAAGGGAAAGAGGTTTCTTGGCTGTTGGCTGGTGGAAGGGTCCACAAGACTCCACTGTATTGGGTTCCCCAAGGGAAGAGCTGTTTGGACCCGCCTAGGTACATCCTGCAAAGCCCAGCCAAGACAGAGATGGGCTGGAGAGCCATCTGATTGTCATTAGGCTGCGCGACTTTCTTTATTGGCAAACAGTCTGTCAGCAGCTTCTCCTCGCAGAGCAGCCCAGATGTGCTTACAAAGCATTCTGTGTCCTTCCCATCCACACCCAGCCCCCACACACATTGCCACTTTGCCAGACTTTGTCCTGGCCCCAAGAGTCCAGCTGTAGCAAAGGCCAGGCCTAGTCAGGAGTCAGAGTGAGGCTTGCCCCTCTGGGGAGCCTCCTTACCAGCTACCTGCTTACTCCATGTACATATGCCTCCTACCCCCTTGAGGTGGGAAGGTCCCCTAGATGGGGTGGAGGCAATATGGACTTATGTCACAGGTTGCAGTGAAGCAGAACCCCCCCCCCCAATGAACTCCCTTTTGCACACGTTTTACTTCAACTCTTTGTACCACGAGGATGACTTTCATGTTATAGAAAGAAATTGCATGGGAGAACTTCAGAAAACATGGAGATCATGGGTGTTAGTCTTTAATGGACACAGTCTCCAATGTTGTCCAGGAGGCCTCCTTAGGCTTACCCTTCATGAAAGAGGTCAATGTGAGGGTCAGAGATCACAACTCTTTCTCTCTATTATGCCACAAATGTCCAAAGCACATGCTCACCCAGAGGACATCTAAAAAGTCTAGAGAGACTTTTTTCATCTAGCTTATTAATTCTAGCTAAGCCATTGATTTGGACAAGTTTCTTTACTACCCCAAGCCTCAGTGTCTCCATCAATCAAATGAAACCAGTTGTTTGTTTGCCTGAAAGATGGGAAGTGGGTGCAAAATTGTGTTTAACCATACTTTCATCTGGAGGACATTACACATTTGGAGTATTTACAGTCCCATATATGGGTGCTCCTAGATTATTTTCTTCACATCCCATACACATTGCCTTCCTGTAGATCACAGAATGCTGAATTTCCCTTGGGGAAACTATATTTCCCATGGTTATTGGCCAAGACCCCCCCCCCATCTTCCCAACACATACTTTTTACTTAAGTTTATCTAAATTGCCTCTTCTATCTCTTATAGCCAAGGGTCTAGATTGAGTCAAGCCCCGTTTCCTCACTTGACAACATTTCCCCCAATATTACTTTGAGTAAGGAGTTCTAGTTAAAAAAGAATGAGGGGACATATGGGTAATTTCCCTTCTTGTATTGCCTTCCTTTTTTCCTTCTTAATTATTAAAGGGAAGAACCCTAACGAATATTCCCCTGACAGTTCTGATGATCATGATGAGAAGCATGTGTATTTCACATACTAAATGTATGTCTGATATTATTGAACTTAGAGATACTCTGACCCAAACCTGTTTTGTTTAGAAAGGAAAGTGAGATCCAGAAAGAAGGTAGCAATCTCTTAGTGTCACTGAAACCCATAGCAGAAGACTTCCAAGGCTTCCCCTGGTTGTAGGACATCGTCTAATCCACGGAGGCCACTGCCCTACTCAGATGTTTCCATAGAGCTCACCAAAACATCCTTTCTTCTTCTTCTTCAAAAAAATGCTTTGTTGCAAATGTGGCCCTCCTCTGTGATGTCCTTGATGATGAACTCCATATCATGCAGCCCTCTGGTTTGATCTGTCTACACTAACCATGGTCACTGTCCTTGGTTCAGTGGTCACTGATAGGCTTAGAAACAGAAACAGACTCCCTTCTGACCCATGAGACATAAGCAAGCATCTGTCAAAAACAGAGTGGAGGATAGGAGTGTCCACAAAATGATTCCTTGTCCTTAAAAGAAGATGTGAGAGAGAAGCAAATACTCAAGCCTCTAGACCTTCTAATTTCTAGTGCATTTTGGTACTTTGGGGCTAACCATCTTGAGATACAAGAGGAGGAATCTTGAAGGCAAAGGCTGTTTGTGCACTGAGCAAGCATAGTAGGGGAGAGATGGAAGGACCTGGGCAGTGATTGACTCCAAGTTAGCAAATAATTCAGGTCCAGAGTCTTGGTTTGTTTCTGGACTTCTTGTTTTATGTGACTTAAACATTCATAGAGTTAAACCTGTCAAAATTGGTGTGTCCTCTTACCTTATACTTAAGTTGCTCTGTGGGGTCAAAGAAAGTGACCATCTATTTTTGTCTAGCATTACAGCAAGTTTTGTCCTCTTCATTTATCCCTTCTCTCTTCTTCTTCCTTCCTACCTTAATTGTCTTCCTGCCTCTCTGCAGAACAATGGGCCATTGAAACAGGTAGGAGCCTTAATCTTCCTTAATCTTAGTCTATTTGGGGTAAATAAAGTTCAGAGGGAATAAGTGACTTAGTGACTTATAGTGCACAGAAAGTTTGGAGCCAGAGCAAGAACTCCAGTCCTCTGTGCCCAGCTCAGAGCTCCCTCCTATCGCTCAGTTCCTTTTTGCTTTGCTCAGTTACTCTGGGTTTCTTCCATGTAACTCCCTACCTCTCTTCTCCCCCAACAAATGGATCCCTTCAATTAATATGCAGCAACGGCAGGCAGCTCTGCTGGGGAATGCCAGGGGTCCAGAAGAGATGGTGCTAAGGAAACAAGTGGGTGTTGGTTGCACTCTGTCTGAATAGTCACAGAGCAGCAGGACATGGGAGTGGGAGACCAATGAGTGACTTTCAGATGGCAGGTTTCAAGATGGCCCAGTGAGCATTAGGAACTGGGAGAATTCTGTAGGCCAGCTCCATGAAACAGGCCCAGCTGGTGCTCCTTTCCAATCTATCCTGCTTCCCACTGACACTTGGAGAGACAGCAGGTTGGTGGAGGGTTTGTGTGGGTTTATTTACTCTTAATAATAAAATCATATTTTAGATATTCCCCTTAGGTGATTCTGCTCATTTGGGCTTAAATACAAAACCATGGATATGAATATGTGAAATTTGTGAATCTGAATATGAAGATTACCACCCAGAATCAGACTGTCTTTAGAGGGAGCCGTGCTCTGTGAGCTACCCTGTCTGGCCAAAAGTAAGCCATGATGGGGGTGATGTTTTTTATAAGCAACGTCTGGATTCATCCGCTATTGTCAATGTCTGCAGTCCCCTTGGGGCCTCCTCAATTCAGTCAGGGAACAATTTCTGTGGCCAGATACAGTGTTTCTCCTTGGATAAAAATACACGATTCCATGCTCTGGGAGATTCCAGTTATGTGGTGAGATGACAAAGAAGTCTGTATTTAGACAAGTGCATGGTGAATTCTGACATCCAGTGTAGCACTTGGTGCTGAAGGAGATCACCATGAGCAATCTAGGCCTGCCCATGGCCAGACATCTGGTCAGGAAGGTTCCTCGAATGGGCCTTAACCTTGGCATCACATGTCTGAAGTCCTGTTTCTTCTCTGTTTCTTCCATTCCTTCTCCCAAGAGTTCTCATTGTGCACTGTTTGCTAACATGCAGACTGCTCCAACCTGCCCTGACTGGAGTCTGCCTCGCTTTCAACTGAGAAAAGTGAAGACATTGTAGGGATTTTTTTTTTCTTATGTGACTGTCTGAAGTGACTCCTTTTACCAGAGAAGAAAGTATCTTTCTTCCTATCAAAGGCCAGTGCCTCTCCATGTGCCCTGGTCCATCCCTCTTGCTGTTTCAAGGTCATGGATGCATCAGTTTTTCTTCTCTTTGGAACATTCCAATCCACCTATCCATGCATTCCCTCCCAACCCTCTCAGATTCAATTCATCTCTCCACATCATCAAAAATTTATTTTATCAAGGTCCCTAGTGACCTCCCCAACATAGGCAAATCCAAAACATGTTTTCCACTTGTTATTTTAGAAGGAAATGACTAGTCCTGCCTTAAAACACATACGCATTCACTTTCTCTCTCTTGGTTTCTGTGACCACACTCTTCCGGTCTTCCTCCTAGCTCACTGACTTCTCCTTCTGAAGCACATTGGGCTCAAACAACATCTTCTATCCAGACTCTTGACATTGAGTTCCCAAGAGCTCAGTTTTGCACATCTCTTTTCTACCTATCCAGTCTCATCCTCATAGTTTTAACATAATAATTGTTACCAATCCAGACTTTATGTAGCCACCCTTGGCTTTTCACACCTCATGCTGGCTGTCCCACAATCATCAAAACTAAGTTCTTAACTCAGCTCCAACTAATCCTGCGTTACAGGCAGAATTCTAAGCTATCCCCAAGAGTTTCTACCCCTCTAGCGTACGTGCTCTGCATTATCCCTAGGACTACATGTGTAATGGATTTTATTTCTATGATTAGCTCAATATGGCGCAGTTGACCTTAAGAAAGGGAGATTATTCATGCGGGACTTAATATCATGAGACCTTTAAAAGCAGAGTGATTTCTCCAGTTGGTGGGAGAGGAGGCACCAAAGGGATTTAACTTAGATGAGGTTCTTTGTGGCTGTAGATGAGATGGAGAAGCCTACTGAACAAGGATGTGACCTGTGGCTATGGGCAGCCATCACTCTGGGACTTTGATCCTCCAACCACAAGAAGCTGAACTGTTTCAGCATCCAGTGAGCTGGAAGAGAAACTCAAGCTCCCGATGAGAACCACATCTCAGCTGAAGACCTTGATGGAAGCTCCTTGAAATTCTGTGCAGGGATCCAGCTCTGGGCCCAGACTATAGATCTAGAGAAACAAGAGACTGTGAGATAATAATTGTGTTGTTTCAAGTCATGAAATTTGTGATAAGGTGTTTCGAAGTTATGAACATGAATATGTTCTATAGTCTTTCCATCTCAGTGGCGATCACCATTATCCACCCTATTGGTTAAACCAGAATTTTTTGAATCCTTACTTTCTCTTACCCTTACATCCAAACTCTCAGCAAGTCTTTCCTTTTCTTCCTTAAGCACATGTCTTGCATCTCTCTGCTTCTCCCCATTTTTGTTGCTCCCATCCTGCCCCATTGCATTTTTCCCCCATGACAACCACAGGTGTTTGTTCACTCCATGCCTGCTCTGGCCAATCCATTTTCTATACAGCTGCCAGAGCACTATTCTCAAAACATCAATTGAATCATGCTTTCCTCCATTTAAAATCCATCAACAATGTCGTGCTACTCAATAAACAATATCCAAATTTCTCAGCATAATCTAAAAATTCTCCATGACCTGGCTCAAGTCTGTCTCTACAATCTCATGTTATGCTCCTTGACCTAGAGACACCAATAACTTCCTTCATAGCACACATCATTGTCTGAACCTAGATTATATAAGTTGGGTGAGTGTGAGTGTGAGTGTGAATAAGCTGGTCTTCTCTATTAACCTCCTAGATGGTGGCTGGAGGTTACCAATTTCTCTCTGTGTTAACCATTATATCTATATAGGAAACTCCCTTGCAACATTTGTCGTTTTTTTAGCCAAGGTGGAATGATGCTCTTCTTCAGGCCCTTGATATCCTTTGTGAAGGTCAGGAATTCCCTGAAAAGTACCCACATGCAAAGTAGACCCATGGGGGTCTGGAGAAGAGTGAAAAAGGACATGGGGGGGATTTAACCATTTGTTACCATGTGGCTCATCTGCTGGAATTCACTAGAGCCCACGTGGACAGTCTGTGGGACTTCCTTTTGAGGATCTTAAGCTTTTGATCCCCCATCCTTGGAATCTAGAGGGATCATGCTGGAGCTGCAGGGTACCTGCTTCTCTCCTGTAGGAGCCTCCAAAAGGAAAATGTCAAAATATCTCTTTGCCCCAGAGCCAATTCAATAAATATCCTCATAGTGTATGGGTCAACATCCTGCCACAGAGGAGCCACACAGAGCTCAGTCTGGATAACTCAGGAGATGAAATGCTATCTTGGGATGCCCTTGTTCCTATGAGAGAGGAGAACTGCAAAGTAAGAACATGGAGTGACCAGGCTCAGCTGTTACTTTACTGGGTGGAGACTATGGTTGTCATGCAATCCTGGTACAGGATGCTCTACTTGTCAGGCTGAGAGAAGGTCTATTGGAAGCCCCCTGTAGGGTCTCCCAGGTGTTCAAATGAAAGACATGGCGATTCAGAGCCAGGTCTCCTCATTGGGAGAGTAAAGGACTCCAGAAAAGTGCTAACACTCTCTGTGCCTCAGTTTCTCCACATGAATGGAGTTACCTTTCTCCTCACAGCCCCTGACCTGAGAGGCCTATTGTAAAGATGACATGATGGAGCAGAGGTAAGGCCCTAGCCCAGTGTTTCATTCTCAGCAACTGAGCAGAAGCTCAAAAGTAGACACTATTATTATTATTATTATTATTATTATTAAGTTATTATAAGCAAGTGAATTCTGCCACAGCACCTTGGTTTATATGTGCAACTGAAAACCTGTTGAAGTGACAGAAATAGTTGCAATACTTTAAAAGTCTAAAGGGCTCTGGAGTACATTTGTTAAAGTATCAGGTTGTGTTTTTCCCCCATATAAGTTCACTGATTTTTCTAGAGGTCACACTATGATGGGCCCTCTCCTGGGAACAGGAAAGTAAGTTTAAGGCCCTATGGGATAGCAGCCTAGGCCCCAGGATGGTGATATCCTGCCCTGCCCTGCCCCCTGCAGAGCCTGGGGAGCCATGTGCCTGGCTGAGGGTCCCCTTGGGGGAGAGAAACAGGAGGAGAGGAAGTAAGTGTCAGTGTTCCCAGGCCCCACAGAGAGTTGTGGCTTTCAAGGTGCCAAGAAAGACCTGTGGGAGAATCTCACCCAGCCCTGGTGATTCTCCCTAGACCAGCACACTGAGTGGAATATGCCTCCTGGGCCAATTTCCCTCATCACCAGGGCTTCTGTGCCTAGCAGGGTTACGTTAGTGCAGCCACAAAACAACTTTTTCAAGAGGTATTCAAAAGAGTTTTTTCTTTGATCCAGAGTTTGCCCAGGCTGAAGCAAATTCCTTACCCTCTCTCATGTCCAAGTTCTCCAAAGGTGTGATGGCAGAACAAATTAATGAGTTATACACCTGCTTTTGTTACACATCTGTCCTTATTGCTAGTAACAGGCCCCATTTCTGGTGACAGTCCCCAAATGTGAATTATTCATGGATCCAGTAGTGATGTAGAAACTCACGAGAGACATGTAAAGATGTGACGAGAGGGTTCATAAAGATCCTTTCTGTGGGGAAGAACTCTATATTCATTAGAAGACAAATATTGATTGGCCACGTGGCTTTGAAGGCAAGACCCCAAGGGCTGCTCAGATGCAATGATGGCAGCTCAACTACTCTAGGGGAAGACAGGAAGATGGTGTATGTGTCTGAGAGAAAATGCAGGGAAAGGAACAGGCTAGGGAATGCATGAGGGGAACCCCGTGTGCTGACCCTGAGTGCTCAATAGCTGAACTAAGCTCACAACATGCCTGGGAGAAACCATAGGTAAAGCCAGGGTTGACTCCGAGGGAAACAGGGGTAGCTAACACAGGATAGGAGTTGGAGGCAGCAGGAAGCCCCTGGAGGCTCTCACAAATCACAGAGAATGTCTGGGACTCTCAGAGACTGTGGAAATGGAGTGGAGACTTGAGTCAATGCTGCCCAGATGTCTAAGGGCAGTGAAAGCCAAGAGAATCTCAGGGTTTTATATTATTGTAGACCAAAGAACTCGACTGTCCTATGTCCCTGGTTCCTGGGAGACAGACTCTAAATCCTTGAAATTTCCCAAATAATAAGTTTGGAAGTCTTTGTTCTTCATGAGCCTCTTGGATTCCACTTGAGTTCAAACTAATGAAATGACTCAAGATAGGTGAAAGTCTCTAGAGAGATCAACCATGGTCTTTTGACACAGTGTGACCTCCAGGGAGGAAAGAGGAAGGGACTGAAGATTGGGTTCAACCACTTGGTCAATGATTTAATCAATCAGGCCCACATCATGAAACCCTAATATAAACTCTAGAGGCTGCAGTTCAATGGGGCTCCCTGGTTGGTAAACATATTGACATACCAGGAGGGTGACTCACCTGCATTTGGGACTGTCCCAGATCTTATCCTGGATATCTTTTGATTCTAATTAGTTACTTTTCTTTTATGATAGAATGATGATCAAAAATATAGTGATTTCCTGAGTTCTGGATGACATTCTAGTGAAGTATTGAACTAGAGACTGGTGTCATAGGATTCCTCCAGGTTAGTTGGAAGTATGAGTGAGCTGGAGACTCCCCCTGAGCTATGGCCAGTGTCTGAAGTGTGAGGATAATCTTACTGGGGACTGTGACTTTAACCTGCAGCATCTACACTAACTGCCATTGGTTAGTGTCAGAATTGTATTATAGCATACCAGCTTGGTTGTAGAAGTGGATCTCTTTCATCATATGGGTCCTTCTCTCTTCTCATGCCCTCTTGGTCAATGTTCAAATTGTAGAGCTGAAAAGAAATCTAATCCTCTTTGCTCCCCTCTTTGACCCTAGGACCTGATAGTCTTTGCAGTAGACAAATTGTTGCTGTGCCTGCCATGTCCAAACTTGGTGCATGACTGCTTGCTCTAAGGTTGACTGGTTTTCCAGATGAATATATGCAAATCATAAACACAGCCCCACCCTCCCAGGGGCAGCCCCAGGACTTCTGTTTGGGAGGTCCCTGGGACCACAGTCTGGTTCTGAGATGTCTTCAAGATGCTTCTGCATAGCAAGCATATGTTTTTGACTTTGATCGTATGTTTATTAAAGAGGCTCAGCCTGCTGGAGATCATGGTGAGCTGGGGTGTGGTGGGGCATGCTCAAGTCCGACACAAGCCACTGTTTGGTCCAGTCATATCCCTTTAGTGAGGCATACAGTCCCTACAGAGGTAAGTGTCAGAGAGGGTCCAGATTACAAATCTTTCCTGCAGAGCCATGCAATTTCATTGTACTTAAAAATAATTAAAGAAATCTGTAAAACATGTTTCCATTGCATTAGTTTATTTCACTTGGCCTCGCAATCTGAGGATCATAATTACTTAAATATTTCCCTTTACTATTTTTCAAAACATTTTTCTAAATTGTCAAAAAACATTCTGGAGACAGTTGGATAAAAAACATAGTGAACATGTGTCTGATTAATTTTTTAAGACAATCAAGATCAAATGCAAAAAAATTATGATTGGAAACGTTTTCCACGCGACAATAAAAGACAGAAATCTCAGTGCAGGGAGTGTTGTGAGTCATAAGGAAAAAAAAGGATTCATCATTTTTGCTACGATATTTATTGTAACTCCGATGACAGCAAAGGAGCTGCCTTGGTGTGTAAATTGCTGAAGGTGGAGTGTGGCCTTAAGGAGAAGGCACATTGCAGGTTGGGGTCTTTTGCTGAGTCCTCTAGGATGCCAGGTCTGTCTGGACGCCACCGAGCTTGTAAAGCAAGAGATCACTCTGAACAGCCATTCTTTGTCGCCTGTCATTACAAACAACTCCAGGGCAATCCGCTGGCTTCCTGACAAGCAGATCTGTCCCTCATCCGCCAGCTGACGATCAGGCCACCATCCTGAGGCCATCGATGGAGCTGCTCAGTGATGGAAAGCCACTTGTCAAAGGAGGGTTTATGACGTTAACTCACAAGCACTTCCTCAGCTCAAACTGAATTTTATTTTACTTTATTCAATTTACTTTGTTGAGTCCTTTTTTGAAAACTTATTTTTTAAGTTCCAATGAACAATTGGGATCAGAGAATGTGATTTCTTTTCCTAGAAAAATACTCCTGCCTCTCTGCCTTTCTTCTCTGGGATCCACTGCCTGGCAAATATCACATGGGGAGGGAGGCAGGGACCCCCGTGTGAGCTCTTCATCCTTTTGGGAGATGGGAGAAGGTGCCTGTCAGGATAGACATGGCAGCCAGTTCGTCTGCCAGGTGAAGGGAGCAACCCTTATTTTGCTTATGAATTTGTGTCAGCAAGCTTTGAGAAATTCACACCAGCGCTCTGTTCCTAAATCAATCACTTTGATCACTCTCACTCACATTCTTAACGACCTTTTTTTCTTAATCTTTTAAAATTTTTGTGCTACTTTTTTATAGTGCAGAGACTAATGTGACTTTATGGTTGAAATGGCCAAACATAAGACACTGTGCTTGGATTCCTTATCACAAATAAGAATATTTTTCTTTATAGGAGGAAAAGAGCAGATGATGGCAGATGTTGCCCTGTATGGTCTGGGCATCCTTAGCCGCAGGAGCCAGTTTGAGTAAGAACCTTAGTGCTGGCTTTACCAGATCATGAAGCAGGTCTAGGTGCCTGGGGTGACTTGCTGCAGGGTCAGTAGACATTGCCGGCTCACACTTGGTGTGCTTTTCAGTGTTCCACAGAGAGGGGAGTCATCAGGCTGAAGTAAGAGAAAGTGGCTCTCCAATGAGCACTCACTGGCCCATCATCTGTCCTGTGGATACCTCACCCAGGGTGACAAGTTCAACTCTATCTCCTTGTCATCCATCTTTTTCTTGCTCCTGGACATAAGCAATGAACAGGCCACCTGAGCAAGAGGTATAACATGTTCATAAAAGTGGAGTGAACAGTTAGAATTATGTACTTACCATGGCTTTGAACCTTGATGTCCATCCAAGTCAGAGGACACTAGGGGGGTGTGGGTAAGAAAGGGCCAAACACAGACACAGACAGTGGGGGAGTGTGGGTAAGAAAGGGCTGAACACACATATGCCACACCCATGCAATTCCTTAGGGCAGTCCAGTGAGCCGTACTGCTGGGTCCTACAGAAGACAGGTAGCGGGTGTCGAGGCAGAGAGTGGACTCTGGCAATGACAGTTGCAGGGAGAGCTCCAGACTGGACTGTAGTGATGTTTGCTCTGGACCCTGGGTACCTGGACTCTCAAGTATTTTCCAACCTCTGCAATGCTCAACCTGTCTTCCTTCTTCTCTTCCAAACCTTGAGTTTCTATGCTTTTAGCATTTTAAAGTTCTAGTGTTTTAGATATATCCTGTACACATAATTTGGTGAGGATTTCTTGCCAATCTTTGTAATCACTGGAGGTTCTGATGTCTGAAGTTAAGGGTGGGTACCTGGACCCACCACCCAGAAAGCTGTGTATCGGTGAAACAGAATAAGCCCTTGGTAGGGGACTGCAGTCTCACTAGAGGAACATTTGTCCCCTCTGAATGGCTCTTTTCTTTTGCCAATTCCTCACCCCTAAGCTGGAGCCAGATAGAAAAGAACCTTGGGTTTAACTCCATCCTTCGGTGTGACATCAATCATGTGTCACCTTTGTTAGGGCTTCTTGAATAATTCAGAAATGCTACCTAGAGTACTTGTTGCTCTCAACTGGTAATGCAAATATCAAGGGAATTAATTAACAGTCAATTATATCAATTTTAGACTTGGACATTGATTCTGATGCTGAAAGCTAAATCTGCATTTTTCTCTCCTTCCTTTCCTGGAGCCTCAACTTGTCTTAGTCATTTCTAATCAAACTTGTAAGGGGGAACATGGTCAAATTATTTCCTCTCCCTTGTTCTGTTTCAGCTTGCTTCAGATAAATAAGGATAAAAAAGAACTCCTTCGGTATTATATATTTTCCACAGCTGTAGGTGTACAGGTGTTATCTTGGTCTCTGTATTATTAAACTGCTTGGGGAAAAAGGGAGTTTGAATCTATGGATAATAAATTACCAACAAAGGCGAAAAAGCAAAAATAATGTGCATGTTATTTGCATAGATATGTATATATTTTGCCCAGACCATCACATTGCAAGAGCTCCCAAGAGATGGGGAGGTGGTAAAAGGGAATCACGGGTACCATTTTCACTGCCCACTTGTTACAATTGCAGCCCAGGAGTTCATTCATTCTGCATGTGTGACAAGTTTGTTAGACATTTGCTAAACTTCACATATGAAGGGATTTTTAAACCCTCTCTGATCTTTGATACTAAGGAAAGACATTTCATTGAAAACAGTCTTTGCATGATTTGGCACGAGTCGTCTAGACTGCTTTATGAAAAATGACAGCTAGTAGGAAAGTAATTAAAGATGTATTTTGCTGAAAGCAAAAGTATTTTTGGAATCAATACCAACCATCTTTAATTTGCCAGCTCTTTCCACAATCATTGTGCATTATCTGGAGGATCTTAACTTTTTAGAGAATGGGGTGGAGTGGTGCCAGCCCTTTTCTGGTGTCACTTTGGGGTCCTCCATCTGCTTACCACCATCCTCAAGTTGGGTTGGAGGAGACCCGGTCAGTACGGTGGGGAAGGAGCTGGAGGATCTCTTGCTGGGAAGATGGCACCTTGTTTGGCTTTTTCCAGGGCAGCAGAAATGTCTGAAAAATAGCAACTTTGCTGACCAGGAGCAGTGAAAACTGGGGGTAGGGGGCTGGCATCTTTAGTTTTAATTAGAAACAATGGGATAAAATCTTTCGTTTAGGCTTTTTAAAATTTTCAAAAAAGAAAGAAAGTCCTAGATCATCTATTCTTTACAGGAAGCATTTTCCCTGGCTGGAAGGGAGCTACTACAGGTCAGAACTGCTCCTTCTGTTTCTGCACCAAGTGCCAGATATACCTGATGTACTCAGTGTCCACGTGGACGCGAGATTGGGTTGAGGACTATGAGACTGGGCTCCTAACTTGCAGAAACATCTCTTTGATTCTTCTCTCCTCTCACCCATCCTCTCACCTATCTGACTCCTACTCATCTTTCAGGTATCAGCTTAGACACTTCTTCCAGGAAGCCTTCTTTTGGAATGCTTCAGTCTTCCCAGTTGTATCTCAAAACATTGGCTCTTTTTCTACCTGATTCTATTGCACAGGAATTAACTAATGGCCTGACTTTCCTGCCATCACTGGGGATGGGGACCACAATTTTTTCACCGATTTACTCCTGATTCCTAGTTTGGGACCTCTATTTCTTTATTTACTGTTCTGGAGGTTGAACCCAGGGGTGCTTTATCACGATAGCACTTTGGGTGTGGGGAATATGGAGTCAGGAGTTGAGGCTAAGAGACATCATATTGTATCTGAAGTTACATTTGCCCTTGATTTTCTCATCCCCTTCCAAGTCTCTGGGTCCAATTTTGGATATGATCCTAGAGTATGAACCTATTGGCTTTTTCGTTGTCCTTTTGTAGTAGAACCATGAAGACCCCTTCTCTCTTAACACTAGAGGAAGGCTGGGCCAATGGCAGTAAGCCCTGCACAGCTGGAAGGAGATGGGAATGGAGAAATGGGAGGTTTTTAACTATCGAGTTGGTTGAAGAAATGAGGATCACTTTGGGGAGCATCTTGACTTTTTAAAGGTCACCTCTTATGCAGGGTCAGGGCCTTTCCAGGACACAAAGGCCATGAACTGGTCACCTTGGCAGGTCAGAATGAAGACTGCATTGGCAGAGTGAATTTTATCTGCACTGTGCTAGTGGAGTCCTCTGGGGACTTTGGCAGGCACCATGTTGGCTTTGGAAGTAAAGAGCACCTTCCTGGCCCTCAGCACTCTCTCAACTAGGGCAAGTCTGCTTCTATATGTTTTTTTTTTTAACCAGTGCTCCCATGACACAAACACATGAATAATATGATTATAATACATATTATCCTATGTGTGTACATGTGCTTGGATAACAGTCATAGTCATGTCACACTTAATGACAGGGATATATCCAAGAAATGTGTTATTCTGCAATTTTGACATTGTGAGAACATCACAGAATGTTATGTGTTAACAAAAATTAATACAACCACAACATCAATAGATGATATATTCATATGGGACCACCATCATGCATGTGATCCATTGTTAACTGAAACATCATGATGTGGTGCATGACGTGTGTGTTGGGGGGGCACCATGTGAGCACGTGCACACATACACCAAACAACTGGTTATCTCTTTGCCTGTGCCCACTTTTATCAAGCAGGCACAGTTGTCTCAACATTCTCAAAGTCACACGTACACCTGTGCTATAGAGAGGACGCAGTCTTTTGGCCCAGTTTTCAATGTCTGGGTGCAGTGGATTTTCCTTGCTACAGATCTTAACGAGGCATTAATTCTGTCCTTCATTGATATGCATAGTCAGACTTCGTTAATCTTTGGGACACTTACTGGTCAGATGCCTGGTATAGGCGTGGATTAAGGGAATTCTGATTACCAATCTTCCTAAAGTGCCAAGCAATTTGGGAATTCAGAATTCAGAAGGGTGTTCTCATGGTGGAATTGTCCATGGTGAGCTGCCTGGGACAGAAGTGGGTATTTCTGGAAGGAATGTTGATCTGCGATAGTGTTGATGTGGCAGTTTGTGAGAATGCTTGGGAAGGCAGGGCCCCAAATGACCATTCCCATTTTTCAATCTGTCTTTATGCTGGGGAAAAATCTGAACTCCGCCTACCTGGGGCTCTAACCTTTCAACTGTAGTCAGATGCCATGACTGTGGAGCAATGAGGGGTGCTTCTTCATTTGATAGTCCTTCATCTGCTGGGAGACCCACTCTTGGAGTAGCCTAGGACAGAAAAGAAGCTCTACTGATTACTCCTTATCATGAACTTTATATTGTCAGGCTTCCCCACTGGAAAGTGAACTCCAAGAAGGTATGTCTTAAGAATATTTGCAAATCCATGTCTCCTGTTTATGAGGATACCTTCAGGAGATAGTCAGGATGCGTGCCTTCTGCCAAGTCCTCCCAGTTCTCCTAAGTGCCCTGCACAGGGTGCCAGCCCCTGGATGGTCTGAGCAGAGCTTGGCCAAGCAGCACCTCTCCTCAGGTCTGCCTCAGGCACTTCATCCACCTTTGTAGGGTAGGATGGCTGCTCTCTGCTCAGCTGCCATGATCTGATGTCTTAATGGAACTGCATGTTTCTTGATTTCAGTGTTTCCTTTCCCTGCGATGTCCCCTCCCATCACAAAAGGTCTTTGCTCCCACACAGCATTGCTAAGGCTACCTACATTTGAGAGAGGTGGGTGTGGTGTTCTCTAACTTCGATTCTTAACTCAACTCTTCAATCTTCGGTGATGGGATACTCTGACATCTGCTAGTGAGAGTAGAGACAGATCCAGGTCTCTTGCAGGGGGAAGTGGAAGTAGAGATCAAAATTTAAGAATACGCATAACTGTGTGATCCTGCAAACTGACTTTTTGGTATCTCTCTATTGCATTCTTGGGCATGCAAAGGTAGGTACAAGAATATTTATGGCAACATTTTTGGAACAGTGAAAAATTGAAAACAATTTACATGTCCATTAATACAGGAATCGCCAAATAAATCTGGATGCAGCTAGACTAAAGAATAGAAGGCAGCAATTAGAATGAGATAAATCTATATATATTAATATGGATAAGGAATCAGTCTTATCCATATTAGCATGCTATGGGTAGCTCTGTTTGTTTGATAGGGCTCATGCTAAAAGAAATTAAAAGCAAATAAATGACTATATTTTATAAGAACCTATTTTTCATAGATTTATGAACGATTACAAAAAAGACTTGGTGAATAGGCACCAAAGTGATCTCAATAGACACTTTTTAGGAGGAAGAGGAAGAGAATTGCAGAGGTGGATAAAGGGTGCTTGCACCATAGTGTTTCCTCATTCCACAGAATGAAAAGAGTATAAGCCACCTTCAGGCTAACTTTTTATACAAACCTTTATCCTATCCTACAGAAGATCATGCCTATCAGGGACTACATAGGCAGCATTAGTGATGAATGAATGTGCTTTGAAGAAGACAGAAGGATAAGTGTAGCCTTTACCCTCCAGAGGCAAACAGTTCAGTGAAGGAAGCAGGATGTGCACCCGGGAATAGCCGCAGACCACTCAGGCAACTCCTCAGCCAGCCCAGTTCTGGGCCCTCTCACATGGGTTCACCAGATCCTCAGAATGGGACTTGCCTTTGGGCTCCAGTGTCCCCCTCATAGCATCTTTCCCTTTAAAGCAAACATTTTATTTAATGCTTTTGGGATCAGCGGATGGGATTTGTCGATTATTAGTAAGGGCAGGAATTGTGGAGAGGTTCTAAATGGAGAGGTTGCATGGGGCCTTTGGCACCCCGGGCAGAGGCCAAGCACAGTCAGGAACATAGAGGCAATTCTCCTTTAGCCTAAGGTAGACACCATGTCAATCAGCCAGTGGCTGTTTTCAACAAATGCAAGAGGCTATCCTATGGGAGGCCTTAGCACTCAGGCATTCGGTGGAACCCTCTTTCTTGGAGCAAAGGCCTTGGGACTGGCCCTGCTGCTGTGGAGCTGGGTTGGATCATGGCCTCTCCATGTCCTGACTTTTATCAGTGTTATTGACTCGAAGGGTTAGAAATGGAAGACTGATGGAAAAGCAAGCACATCTTGGAGAGTTGCAAAGAGCCTTTATCAGAAAGGAGAGTGCACATGCCATGCTGAAATTTGCTGACCACTGTGGGCCAGAAATACATGTCACTGGGCCCAGTTCTGCAGGTGGTGATTCCTGGGTGAAGATGCCCTGAGAACTAGCGAAGGGCACAGAACTGAGGTTGGGGGACCTTGGAGCTGATTCCTGGCATCCTTCTAAAGGACACAGACGAGCTCTTCTTAATCCTCCTCCTTAGCCAGAAGACTCAGTTTCTTCATCTGTCAAATGCAATCGTTACAGAACAGTTCACAGGGCCGTGAACTATGGAGAACAGGTGATCTATGTCAGGTGCCTTAGTACCAACAACAGCCTTAATGTATGAGGCTTAATAATAATTGATAACACTCCACTTTTCTCAGAAGCAATCAACACTGTGTTCTTCAATGATCTCGTTCCTCTGCCTTAGGTCGGCTGAAGCCAGCTGCTAACTCTCTGCCTCATTTTCTCCTCCTAATGAGGGGAAATCTAATATGAGCTTTAGGCTGGATGTGGAAATAATCCAGCTCCTCTGCTGTGAGGAGGGGTTGGAGGAGTCCTGCTGGAGGGGGCCTGGCTCCTGCCACTGCTGTTGGAGAAGCTGTGGGGGAAAGGAGAGTTGCTAGGCTCAGTGCCCCCACCCTGGAGAGGGGGCCACAGCCCCTCCCAGCCCCTTCAGCTGGCACCATTAACAAGGGTGGGGACTCCCCTTCTGGCCAGGCAGAAAAAAACTTTGGGTGGCTGACCCCAACTCTCCTCAAGCACAGCCAATCTCCCTTCAATTGTTTCATCAGCGTTGGGACTGTCAGCTCAAACCTGACAAGTGACAAGTCTCAGGCTCATGCTGACTAGATAATCAAAGTCTTGTCAGGGCTGTCAATACCCTGCAGATAGGAGAGGACAAAGGGAGGAAAGGTTTCTACAGAAACCGCTGCCTTCACACAGACGCTGTCTGTCGAAGCCTCTTACCCGAATCACCTGTTCGTTACTAAACGTCACTTACTTCTGGATCTATGGGCTCAAAAACACAAACCCCGAAATGAAATAGTAGTCTCATGTTAGGCACTGAAAAATGTAGATTTTTTTTTCTATTTTGTGGGACATTATCTTATATTTTTGACCTACAAGTACATGAAGATATGTTTGGTAATATTTAATAGCAGCAGCTTGATGGAAGATTCTCCAATAAAAAAATGTATTTAAAAAAAATCTGAACCAGAACATGACCATACAGTAACACAGACTTATCTAGACTGCGTCTTTTTCAGATGAAAACACAAAGAAATAAACTAAGTATTGCAATATCTGATATACACAATAAACAAAGGCGCACAAGTCTCCATGTTTCCGTTTTGGTCTTTCTTGGCAAAGATAGGTGTTGGTGAGCTGGAAGGTCTTGCTGGAGAGCAGGGGCTAGTTGTCTGTTTTTACCTAAATATCAGCAGAGACTAATATGGGCCAATCAGTGTGTGAAGAGGAAGAGGATTTGAAACACTGGGTCCATAAGCCAAGGCCTCCAGGAGGTCAGAGACTGAAGTCAGGTCCTGTCTTCACGTGCCCTCTTTGTACACCCCAGGTCAACATCTAGCTTTCACCCTCACATCAAAGCATGGCTGTCACCTAAAACGGCCCTTGCCCAGTGACATGAAGCTGTTTCTTTTTCTTTTTTCTTTTTTCCTCTCTGAACTGAGGAGTTTGTTACATATGGACTTAAACCTGTGTGTGCTGAGTACATACCTATAATCCCAGCCACTTGGGAGGCTGAGGCAGGAGGATTGCAAGTTTGAGGCCAGCCTCAGCAATTTAGTGGGGCCCTAAGGAACTGAGCAAGACCTTGCCTCAAAATAAAAAGTTAAAAGGGTAGAGAATATAATTTAGTGGTAAAGCACCCCTGGGTTCAATCCCCAAACTGAAAAAAACAAGACAATAACAACAAAAAACACACACACACAAAAAAACAAAAACAAAGAACACCTCTGTGTGGTATATGTGTGTAGACAGCATTGCTTGGTAAACAGAAGGCATCTGGAGGGTCACCTCCAGATCTTCCTGAGCTCATACAAGTCTATCCCAGGAACCCTTGTGATCTGGCTGCTCTTATTCTATCAGGGAAAGGGGACTGTTAGAGTCTGTAAACAAGTAAGGATGGCGCCTGGTATTTTGCCAGAGGGAGTGGTTTGTGAAGTAAGGCCAGCGAGCCATTAAGTGTGGAGATTTCTTATTGGTTGACTGATGTATCTAGTTTATGCTAATTTAGATAAGCTGTGTGGAATGTATAAATACCGCTCCTGTCCTACAATAAACGGCTCCTACTCCTGCTGTATCAATGTACACAAGTTGTTCGTCACCCCCCCCCCCCCCCCCCCCCCCCCCCCCGGTTATTTTGCTGCAGCCGGACTGCAGCAGGGGACAGTCCCCAGTCAGGGGTGCTACCGGGAGTGACTAATTTTCTTCACTCAGAATAAACCAACTGGGTTCTCCTGGTGTCCAGGTTCATGGGCATCTACTCAGCCCCCGAGGTCCCCCACCCCTCTCCTTTGGCTCTACTGCTGCACACCTGCAGGTTGGCAGGTCTTTCTACCTGTTTCAGACCATGCTAATATGGGTCCACCAACACCTTTGCTCTCACTGTGGTCGCTCCTCTCTCTTCCTAATTCCTTCTCAGGTCTTAGAAGACACATCCCTTTCTTCCCCTGGTGAGCCCCCTGCGGCCATCCTGGCATCCTGGACCAACATGGTGCATCTCACCCTGCTCCCTGTCCCACTTCATCAACTTTCTTGTTAAAATTGTCTTAACAATAATTGCCACTCACTGAGATGGTCTTGTCCCCAAGTTTGTCCCCTTCTTCACAGAGACAGATAATGGAAGTATGGGGGCAGGGGGGAAAGGGCCTGGTTGTGTGGCTCAGTGCTGCCCTCAGCATGGTAGCAATGCCAGGAAGGTGGAGCCTTTGGAAGGGATGAGAAAGAGGCTGAGCTTATCTCCAGGACCCCAGCCCCTTCTCTGGCAACCCTCCCAATGTGGTGGACCCCCACACTCACTCCTATAGCAGTGGGTACCCACACTGCTGCATCTCCCTTCAGATGCCCTTGGGCAAGAACGGGGAGGGTCGAGTAACTACCACCATTTGTTTTGTCACATAACGGTCATTGCCCACTCTGCACCAGTGGTGCCCTCCCCCAAAGCTCATGTGTGAGTCAATGCAGGAAAGTTTGGAGGTGAAATGAGCAGGTTAGGGGAGCCTTAACCTGATCAGTACATTAATGCACTTAAGTGGATTAACTGGGTGGTAACTATAGGCGGTTAGGGTAGAGGAAGAAGGTAGGCACTGGGGTGTGCCTTTGGGGTATATATTTTGTCCCAAGTGATTAAAGATCTCTCTGCTTCCTGATTGCCATGCCCTGAGTAGCTCTTCTCCTCCAAGCCCTTCTGCCATGATGTTCTACCTCACCTGGGGTCCAGCACAAACGACTGGGCCATCTATGACCTGAGATGAGACCTCTGCTACTGTAAGCCTCCTCTAAAATTGTCCTCATCAGGTCTTTTGGATCACACTGACCAAGAATCTAACTAAAACAGCTGGCATGGTCACCAGTATTAACAAGGCTCTCTCCCTGCCTTCCAGAAGCTCACAGTTTGGCAAAGGTGACAGGGACATAAACATGTGAGAGAGCACAGCATGGGTAGGTGTGAGAAAGACAGCGGAAGCAATAACAAGGCGCTCACACACAAAGCTCCTAGCATCGTGGAGGACTTCTTGGAGGAGGCAGCACAGGAGCTGAAATTAGAATGAAAACTAGATGAAAATGGATTGGAAGGTGTCTTTAAGCATGTCAGCCTGGGCTGCACCTCTGGGGTCTGATACAGTCTTTGGAAGCCTGCACAGCAGTGAGCAAGGCTTGGTCCTTGTACAGGAGGTTTTAGTTCTCAGACAACCATGTTTCTGACTCCTGGAGCAACAATGTCATCAAGAACCGGTGAGGCAAAGCCTTCTGCCTGAGCTTTTCCCATTTGCGATCCTCTCCGAGTGCATCTCTGGACTTCTGCAAAGCCTTTTAGAGAACTCCTTTTCCTCTTTGCTATGTCCTTTTGCAGTCAGTCCTTTAATCCTCCAATGCTAAAACCGACTGTCTTTCTCCCATCTGCACCAGCAATTACTCTGGCCTTGCTTTTATGGTGCTGGAGATGGCAGGATTTCTTGCTGAAATATCGCTCACCGTCCTCAGCTCCATCAACTTGTAGGCAGCCATATTTAGAAGGAAGTCAGAGGGGGACAGGGGGCGTGAGCGTGTGTGGAAGCCAATATTCCCCTGTCTAATTTATATTTTACATTTCTGTAAAATCATGCTTAGAGTATTTTGGTAATCTCTGCTGAGATTAAGTATAATGCTGTACATTTAATTGATATAAGTGGTTTCAATTCTCCTTAATATGACAAATCTCCAGTGTGAAATATTCTTAGTTAATGATCAACATAAAATAGAGTTCATTTTTTAATGTGAGTACAAGATTTGAATTAATTTGTAGCTAGAGCAGGGTTATTAAATTTCGTGTACATTCTGTGCACAGGCACATGTGCAGTCATACATGTGTGGACCAGCATGTACACACGTGCCTGGGGTAAGGATGCGAGGAGCTGTGTGCTGCTTCTGGTCTGAGCGGAGAGTGTCTACCCTTCCTCTCTCCTTCTGTCTTCCAAACAGCTTAGTGCCTCACACATGAAGGAGCTGCCCCACTGCAGTTTCTTCCTCTGTAACTCCTTTTGGTTTTTGGTGCAAAGGGGGTTGCCTGGTGCCCTGGGTTGCCTGGCTTGAGCCCAGGAGTATGGCGGGTATCCTATCGAAGGTGGGCAGATGCTTCTAGAGCTCTGCCAAGGACGTCTGCTCCTCCCAACTTGGTTTCCGACACACACAGCAATTACTGGCCCGAAAATTAGCATATTGCTTTACATTATCAAAACCATATGATGGCTAACGTCATCCAGAAGAGTTCAGTGAAAGTTTTGAGCAGAAGAAGAAGAAGTTCCTTGCAAAGTCATTTCCAGGAGGAAGGGCTCCAGAGAGGACCCCCAGCAGTGCTGATCAAAGCCAAGAGGTTTGCCTTCCCCTGCCTCAGTGGCATCCAGGGCTCCTGCAGGCAAGCCTGTTGTCCCCAAAGCACCTGAGCTGGGGAGCATTTGCAGGAAGCCAGAGAGCCATGGTCTGCTACCCTCAGATTGGGGTGAGGGCACACTTAGAAACCTCCACTGCCTGCATGCACTGCCTTAAGATAAGAGAGCAATTTTCTTACAACTGTTAAAAGAGAAGGGCCGTGGTAGGAGGGGGTGTGGATAAAAGCTTCAGGGATAAGTGCCAAACTGAATTTGAATATTGTCTAAACGATGGAGGCAGCAACTTGCAGGAAACATCTGTTCCAACGGGACCCTCTGCTGCCCTTGCAGCTGGAACACAGAGCAGGACTCCTTAAACTTCTCCTTTGTGATGCAACCCATTTGGAGACTGCCTTCAGTATGCAAGCTGACCCTGCAGCTCTTAAATATTTCCAGTTTGTAGTCACCTCTTTAATGATGATGGGATTTGAATCCCAATAACAATGAGACTTCCCCACCCCCTCCTGGAGACAAGGCAGGGGTACGGGAGGCTATACTCGGGCAAGTTCAATTTCTATTGGCTTACGAGGCTGTAGAAAGAATCTTTAATCACATATACAATATTATTGGCAACACGGTGCAATAAAAGGGCTGAATGCTTCGTTTTTCTAGATTTCCTTTTATATTTCAAAATCGCTTTTCTTTCAAATTAGTGTATCCTATACATTTTCTTAAAAAGAATTACTTATGGTTTCACTTCCCCCCCCCTTTTGTTGGCTTCCCATTCCTTTTGAAATTACTACCTCACGGGGGCTGCCGACTTTTCAAATGCTTTGCATATGAAATGAAAGGCTTGAGTGTATTATGTTGCAATTTTTAAGAATGGCATGATTTTAATTAGAAATGTATAGATGAATAAAAATAATGCTGCCGCACTTTACTAATTAGGTATTTTATTACTCTTTGATTTAAAAAAGAAGTATGTTGGCTTCTAACTAGGCAGTGCAATCCCACGGCTTGGTGGCTTCCACTGGGCTCCCTGGGAGAAAACAAGCTCTGCAGGACCCACTGGGTCATGATGGAGGGACACTGGGGTCCTCTCCTGTGGGAAAAGTTGGGGCCCAGAGGAAAATGTGTGCCCAACAAAAGACAGATGAAGAGACACGGCTGAGCGCTGTGAAGATGATCTCTCTTTGAAATCCTGTATCAAGTGGCAGCAAATGCTGCCTGCCATTTCCAAGCATTTCACCCCTCTGCTAAGCAATTATCCGGGTAATGCTATCCAAACGGAGGCTCTTTTCTCCTTGAAATTTCTAGATAAATAAATCAGTGGCTGGCTCTGCAGTACCTTTCAGAAAGAGACTTTTTGTTTTGTTTTGTTTTTTGTTTTTTTTTTGGTTTTGTTTTAAGCAGAGATTCCTGTGACATGTAGCACTGCCTCTGGGCAGTCCTTTATCCCCTGGTTTCTGTTTGGATCAAGTGAGTCTGCCCTCCCCCAGCTGGCCTGCAGGGGGGAAGCTGAGGCTCTGCTTCAAGTCTCTGACCCAGCAGGCCCACCTCTCCCCAGGGCACCTGGATGGAAACTTAGGGTGCCTTGGGTGGGGCTGGAAGTCTCAGTAGATATCTTTGATTACTGAACCCCAAACTATAGACTCAGTTTGTAGATCTATGTAAGGAGACTCATTAGAGTAGTGGGTGAGTGTAAGGAGATAGTGGCCCTCTTCTCTAGTCCAACTGCCTTTGTAACCAGCGAGAGGATGGAGGGATCCGTGGCTATGGTCAAAGATGCCTGTGCCCATGAAACAGATCATTACTAAAAGTAGTAATGTCTCTGTGTGTGGCCTGAGTGTAGTCTCACTTATAATAATAGAGACAAATACTTTCTTGTCCATCTCTGTGCTGTCAATCAATTGTGGGCAGCTATTTCACTGAGTTCAGTGCATCAAATAGGGGTCCTCACAAAGGCATTTCCTCAAGCTGTGGGTGCTGAGTCCATGTACTTTACAGCTTCAGGCTACTCATTCATTCTTGGACTTCTCTGAACCCCTGGATCTGCGGGCAGGTGCACTGGAGAGGAATTATGGGGTTAATGGAGGAGCTTCCAGCATGTGTAACTTCTGCAAAGGGGTGTCTTCCAAGAAAAGCAGAGCGGCTTTCCCCATTAGGAATGGTTTGTGGCCAGGAATCTCCAGTCTGTCATATTTAATTATGCAGCCTACTAATCAGCAGAGAGCTCGGTAGCATCCTGACTTGGGGAAGCCGGCATCTGTTTTCAGCCCTGCCCTCAGAGCAGGAACAGAGCCAAATGCTGTGAAGACTGCTTAGCTGGGTACAAAAGATGCTGTCAACAGGCCAAAATTGGAAAGGAGTCCTGGTTTGATCTGAATGAGCTATTTTTTTAAATGGGGTAGGGAAAAAAGTAATTGAATTACATCCAATAAAAATAAGCACCCACATTCTCTGAGAAGAAAATATAGACAAGTTGTGTTTGGTTAGAAATAGAGATACTCATTGCTTTAGTTTCCAACATACATAGCAAAATTCATGACCTCTGATTTGGCTTGGGTAATAGTTTTTTCAAAGCTGTTTCTTGGAGACTGTGCATGGCAGGTGCAGTATATTTCTCAGAAACCAGGACTCTGACTTACCTTGTCAAAATTTTTAACTGCTCCTGCTTTTAATTAACACGACACAAAAGGGTAAAAGAGAGATGCCCATTCGTTTCTGCTGCTGTGCGTACTGCCTGGTGTTTTGATGCGTTCACCAGCAAACGAGTGGATCCCTTCACCGTCATCGGCTCTTCTTTTCCTAACTATGGCTCACATTTTTTTTTAAATGGGCTCCTAAATCCAAAAATGAATATTTACTGAGAATCTTAACTTGGGTGAAGGTCCTGTGTAGGGCCTGGAAGATCACAAGTAGTAAAGAATAATGATGAAGCTCATATGATCTTCGATGGAATAAAATAACGCCTGTATGGAAACTCTGGGATTTCAAAGCTGCCTTGGCATTACTGCCAAGGAATGGTTCATCCAGTGAAAGGGAGGAAGAATGCTCTGAAGGAATGGAGAGGTGGGTGGAGTTGCTGTGACTAGGAATGTTTTTTGAGATGGGATTTGAAGGGTTGGTGGGGTGTGGCAAGGTGGGGAGGAAGGAGGCAAGCCGTATCCCAAGGCTAGTTGCTTCAAACCTACACTGCAAAGGTAATGGTGGGTAATACTGCAGTGATCCAGTTTCCAACTGTTCAGCAACATCAAGTACTAAGGTATCAAGTACTAAGGGTATTTGTCCCTGGGGTCTCATTAGGTGGCCAACTTCCTTATCCTATAATCATAAGTGAATCTTCACATATGCACGCGAGGCTACAAACCTTGATGATTTTGATGGATAAAAAGAGACCAGATGGCTAAGGGTTTGTCAATTTTATTTATTTTTTCAAAGACCCAGCTGTTTGTTTTGGCAAATTGGTGCAACCAATCTGGAAAGCAGCATGGAGATTCCTTAGAAAACTTGGAATGGAACCACCATTTGACCTAGCTATGCTATTCTTTTCTCTATACCCAAAGAACTTAAAATCAGCATACTACAGTAATGCAGCCACATCAATGTTTATAGCAGCTCAATTCACAATAGCTAAACTGAGGAAGCAACCTAGATGCCCTTCAACAGATGAATGGGTAAAGAAACTGTGGTATATATACACAATGGAATATTACTTAGCATTAAAAGAGAATAAAATTATGGTACATAGATGGAGTTGGAGAATATCATGCTAAGCAAAGTAAGCCAATCCCAAAAAAACAAAAGCTAAATGTTTTCTCTGATAAGTGGATGGTGATCTATAATGGGGTTGGGGGGCCATAGGAAAAATGGAGGAATCTTAACTGGGCAAAGGAGAGGGGGAGACCCGGGGGCAGGAAAAAGACGTACATCATTACTCTAGGTACATGTATGGCTGCACATATGGTATGAAGCTACATTGTGTACAATCAGAGAAATGAAAAGTTGTACTGCAATTGTGCACAATGAATCAAAATGCAATCTCCTGTCTATATACCTAATTAGAATAAATAGGGCTTAATTAATTTTAAAATTAATTAATTTAAAAAACAGAAACCAGAATGGACATTTCTGGTTTCTTTGTACATAAGAGGGAGACCTGAACCAACATCATGCCAGCGATCTCTATGCTGTGTGCCCTGCAGACCACAGGATGATAAGAACACGGGTCTCTTCTCTAGGCACTGACAAGGACAGGCATTTGAGGTGGTCTGACCTGTCTCTGGCACTTTCTGGTTTGTGTTGATGTGCCACTTGTCTACATTTGCAGGAGGATGTGTGGTCTGACAGCTCTGCGGCTTCTGTACCCCACATGGGGCTTTGGTAGCTTCTCAGATGCTGCTGTAAAACAGCTGGCTATGGATTAATTCTGTCTAGACTTGAGGTGGATTGCCACGATTGTATGTCTGTGTCTTTCTCTCTGTTTTATTGTTTCAAGACTTCTTATTTCCAAGAAGTCTACATCTTTTCACATGTCCCCTCCAGGCACACAATGTAGACTGCACAAAGGTCTCACGTTTTCATAAATGGCAGGAAGAGCAGATGTCTCTAAGTTGTCTCTGCTTTTAGTCATGCAACGGTCCCAAAGTGGGGGCTACTCAGAACACAAAATACAAATTCATGTCCAGATACATAAATCCTGACACATCAACTTCTGAATCACCTCTCTGGATTTCATCTTGCAGGTTCATGTCCTCTATGTTTCTTTACAATCTTCATCATGCCAATCTACCAGATAATCAATTGATTGAATGAGTAATTAGCAAACTGCTCTCCTTCTGCACAGACGAGCCTTTTCCAGGGCTTCTTCCTAAAGACCAGCAACTATGATATTTTTGGAATAAACCACTGCCCTTGCAGACTTCAGTGCTCTCTCTGTACTTTCTTATTTCCTGCAAATCTTGGTTTTGGGAGATGGGTTCTGGGACCTCCTTGTACATTATTATCACTTCTTGAAAATTACAACCCCTTTGTTTATAATAGAAAAATAAATTTCTGCTCCACTCATGACCTTGCCATAGAACAATACCACACACATCCCCTGACCGTCACTCTCTCTGCCCCCCGGTTGCACCTTCTCTGTCATTGTAGATTTCAACTCCTGGCTCATAGTCACTCTGGTCACCCTGATTCATCCCTGGATCCTGTGTGACGGTGGCCTTCTGTGTGCATGATCCATCCAATACGGGGGCATTTCAGTCCCTCAACACCCTAAGCTCCAATGGCTATTTCTCCCATCATTTCACGGCCACCCAATCTTCTAACCATACTCCCATCACCTGCAACTCCAACCTCAGCTTCTTGATTTCCTAACCTGCTTGCTTTACTCCTGCCTTCACTGTGATAGGACCTCATGGATGTCCCCCACCCCCTGACTCCTTTCTTTCTTCTTGTCTTCCCCGTCTTGTCCTCTCTTGCCCCCTCCTGCAACTTCCATTCCAGGCTCATCGATCGATCGCTCTCTTGGATTGCCTTCAACTCCTTTGGCTCTATATCTCATCTATTTTTTTAAAAAAACTTATACCACAAGAATGCAAATGTTATTGTTTCTCAGTCTTCTAAGCATGGCTAAGTCTGGCTATAAGAAATCAGAAAGTGGGACTGAGTGGTGGTCTAGCAAATATTGCGGAACACACAGCCTCGTTAGCGCTCCCACTCTCCTTGCTGTGCGCTATTATATTTCAATCGTCAACTTTAGCTGCTATTGTCGCCCAGAAATTACTTCTGCTGAAGTGACTAATAGAGCCTGTTGAATAAATGACAATAACTCGTCAGCCCAGCACTTTGTCATCTCTGGTGGAAGGCAGGGTTGCCCATTCTGTAACAAATGGTCCCACTGGTCTCCAGTGCACCTCCACGGAGTGCTGAAGAAGGCTTCTCTGTGTTCTCCTGTATATCCAAGTAAAGGATCTCAAACTATATAAAATCCAGAGGATGGAAGAGAGTCACAGTGACTTCTCTGATTGATCTCAATTGTCTCTGAGGTCTGTACAGAGGAGCTGTGGCATTTTTTTTTCCCTACAGAGTGACCCCTCATTTTCTCCTGCTGAGTTCATGAGGAATTGTATTCTTCTTTTTACTTGAGTTAATGGGTGGCCAGTTAGCTATTGCTGATCAGTGGGCTGTACTTGGAACACTATTACTAATATAAGTCCTTCTGGGTCTGCTCCCCCTGCACCATGACACTCATGTCAACAGATATTGAGACAGAGTCCCCATCAGCCCAGGGTCCATGGTGAGGATGATGACACAGCCGCTGTCAATGTGCATGAGAAAAAAGCATATTTGTATATTTTTTGGTTATTCATTTATTTCTATGGCATAACGGATGCAATTGGCTGATCCAGAGCCTGTACCAGCAGACTCCTGGGGAATGTCACAGGACCATCTCCTGTCAATCCTATGCCTCTTTAAGCTCCCAAAGACACTCAGTTCTCCTTGCTGCTGACTCCTCTCTTGTCCCCTCTTCTGTGTGCCCCTCTTCTAGCCTGAGATGTTGGTCATCTCAAGTTGTTATCACTTTCGTAATAACAGTGGTCTTTGAAGAAAGCTAATGTAGATCAGAAAAGAGAAGAGAAAGTGAAATTAGGATCTGGATTCCAACTCTCAAATCAGAGCAATGCTCAGTCCAGGGGGGGGGGTGGGATGGGAGAGGGAGAGAGTGTGCCCTGGCATCTCCCCTAGCGGCAGATGCCATGAGGCAGGAAGGACCCAGGGAATGGCACTGGGGATGAAGGGCATCCTTGCTGGAAGTGCCGCACACACCTCCTGGGTGTTCCTGCAGAGTCCTTGAAAGGGTTTCTGTGGCCTCTCTCAGCCTCTGCTCTTATTTGCCCGTCCTCCAAAGGGAAGCTATTAGCCTAGGTAAATACTCTCTCTCCGGAGTGACTTGATCTCTCTACTCCCAGATTCAGTTCCTTTGCAAGGTAAATAACTATAAATATTAAAACATGTCAATAGCTTTATTAATAAATGACTTCTGGCTATGGAAGAGATTCTGTAATGTGGGCTTTTGGTGAGTCTCTGGCACATATTTTCACAGATTTCATATGGCTTAACCATTGTTGGCTGAAGGATGCATGGAATCTGTCTAGCACATCAGGAATCACAGTATTTGGATTCCCCAAGATGTTAACCACCCAAAGTATTTAATAATACATTTTTTTTCATAGTATGGATTTTTTTTCATTAAATATGGAGCTCATGAAACACATATTACCTAATGTTAATACCCATTGATCTTTAAATAAAAAATATAGTGACTCTGCCATGCCCATGCACATCTTAATGTTAGGATTTTAAACTTCAAATTCCTGACTTCTCACCAAAATAAAGTTTAATAAATTCTTCTCATGAGAGCATTTTTAAAACCTCTGTGATGGAATACACTTTTTTTTTTATTTGCAACCAACTTGATATCACTGTCATGTTATTTTCCTAAAACTTCATCATAGTCTCTTTTTAGGAGTTATCTTTAATATATTCTGCAAAAAAACCCTGAAAATATGATTCTTAAAACCAAGTCAATTATCCTGATATTGCTTTCTGGAAAATCGAACTTGATTTTTGACTTTTTGTACCTGGTTTTTGAAATCTCATTTCAGATGAAAAGCTCCAAGAAACAAAGAGTTTCAGAATTCTATAGAATGTGATTCTGGTTTTCCTCTGATTTCTCTCAGAACGAATATTGAGAGTCCAAAAGTGCATTTGAGTTGGATAACTGGACCTGATTCTACCACCCCGGACACTCTGCGGTCCCAATGGAGCCAAGCACTGGAAGTACATTGATCTGACTTAAACTGCATGTTGACTAATCTCAGTAGCAATGCTGAGAGCATTTGCAGACACCCACATTTCTCTGGGCAGAAGGAAACTCTTTATCCAGGGAAAGGGCATCTGTGTTTTCTCATCTTCTCTCCCTTTATCCTCTGGTTGTCCTTGACCTCCTCCCAGGAAAGGAGGCTGAGCTGAGCAAAGCGATTACCATGGTAGGCAAACCCACGGAGTGGCCAGTCACTGATGCTGCTTTGTACTAACCATCTCTTGAAGAGCAAGCAGGTGGCAGGGTGCAATGAGCAACAGGTATTTGGAGAGGTGACCAATTCAACTTAGGCTGTGAAAAGGTCACTCTGATGGCTGGGGAACTGAGTGGACAGTGGTGAGAAGGGAGGCATAAAATTCAACCAGGAGGTTATGGCAGTAGGCCCAATGGAAGGTGGTGGTTGCTTGGCTTAGTGCAAAAGTGAAGAATTCAGAGATGGAGAAGCAGGGATTAATTCAAGATTAACTTCAGAGATTTAAAGGACATCGACTTCCCTGGGGAGAGTGAAGGGAAGGTAGAAATTTGGGGTAGCTTATGAGTTTTTGACTTGACCTATAGGGTAGATTGTAAAGTCGTTTACTGAGATGGAAGAAAATTCAGTAAGCAATTTTTTAGAGGGAATATAAGTGTTCCAGTTGGTAAAATGAGATCTGTGAATCTGATTATGATACTTTCAGTAGAAAACCCAAATAGTAGTTATCTGGGCACACCTGGCGCTCATAAGAATGATGGTTTCTTGAGATCCAGTGGCACTTTCAAAGAGGTGAAATTTGAGTCCTGGAACTGGCTGAGATATGGGAGGCAGGAGGAAATATGAATAGGGAGTGAGCCTTGATGTGCTAATGGTTGTTTATTTAAAATATTCCTTTAGTCTTTAATTATAGGAGACATGACTTATTTTCAAAATACTTATCAATACAGATGACGTGTATATCCCTTTCAACCATCTGAAATTCCCTGATCTACCATCAGCTCTCCACACCATAGTCAGCATTGAGTATAACTGCTTTCAGACCTTTTAAAATGCATTACCTACATTTATATGTACATCCTAGATGTACTTAAGCAGCATGCCTCTCTAAAACACTGTCTTTTATTTTCACTTAGAGTGTGTCTCAGGAATCTTCATATGTCAATATTCATAGATCTAAATTTTTAAAACTGCTACTTGGTATTCCATATAATTCGTGTGCCTTGGTTTATGTAACACTTCCCCCATGGATGTATATTTAGGTTGTTTCCAACTTTGTGCTATTGCACCTCAACAGCTAGAGACTGTATACAGCTCATGTAGAAGATGAGTTCTGAGAGAGGGCATGACTGGACAGAAGGAAGAAAAGAGGGAAATTTCAGAATTTAAAACCAATGGAGGAGAGGGGCTGAATACTGAATACTGCTGAAAGGTTAAAGAAGTTTGAGACCACTATGGTTTGGACATGAAGTGACCCCCCAAAAGATCCTGTGTTCATGTGAAATGTTCCAAGGTGAAGTGATTAGATTTTGAGAATCATGACCTAATCATTCCATCCTTTGAATGGACTGAGTGGTAACTGTAGGCAGGTGGGGTGTGGCTGGAGGAGGAAAGTCACTGGGGGGGGGGGATTTTTCCCCTGCTTCCTGGTTGCCATGAGCTGAGTAACTTTCTTCTGCCACACTCTTCTCTCTTCATCTTCTGCCTCACCTGAGGTCCAGAGCAATGGAGTCAGCCATTTATAGACTGAGAAAAGTGAACTATGAGCCCCAAGTAAACTTTCCATCCTCTGAGCTATTCTTGTCAGGTCTTTTGATCATGGCAGTGCAAAGCTAACTAAAAAAAAAAAAGTAGACTTAAAAATGTGCATTGGATTTTGAACATGCAGCTGATTTGGTGACTTGTCAAAATTGTTCCAATGGAACTTTGAACACAAAAACATGAATAGAAGGGGAAGGAATAGATAGCTACAGGAGGAGGTGGGTGGCCAGAATGTTCCTCTCTTCCTCTTTCATTTCTTCATTCTTTCTTACAGTTGGGAGATACCACTTTCTGTGTTGCATTCATTGGTTAATCCTGACCTCTCAGTGTCTTCTGGGTTTCGAATTGGGATAATGATATCTGCTGGCACATAGTAGATGCTGCGTAAACAATGCTTGCATAAATTAAGGAGCAAATTGCACCTTTCTCACAGGGTTATTTTAAAATAAGAAAATGTGTGAAAACCCTTAGAAGACCACGTGGCACCCAGGAGACATCCAGGACAGCTGTCACAGTTCAGCAGCACCTCGGTAATGTTCCCTGCTCCAAGCCCTGCTTGCCTTTGATTCATCAACCAAAGGCACTAAGATATTGGACCTGAAGGATCCAGGAGGTGGCTGGTTTTCTCTGGGTGGTCTCAGCTGGGCTTGTGAAATGCTGTCGGGGCCCCCTCTGCCTCACAGAAGTATTTCTTCAGAGGCTGTGTTCACTTTGTAAAATCAACAATAAGAAGAAGTTCTAAAGAATCACCTTCTGTAGGAGAGAAAAAGGATGCAGATTATTTAGACTTTCATGAGAGGCACTCGGTGTAGCTAGAAGTCCGCATGGAAATTTTCATTATAAAAAGTGACCATGCTGAGGGCTCTGGCAAAGGGTTAGGCTGCAGGAAGGCTGAGCCCACCATCCAGAGAGATAACGGTCACTTCAAATGCAGACACAGGTGCGGCGGAGCCAGCGCTACCTGCCACTTGCTAGGTCTGACCACTGCTCTCCGACTCTAGCTGCTTAAAACATAAATCGTCTTTAAACACCCAGGACCTGCTTGGCTCCCACTGCCATCTTTGGACCAATTCGTCAATTCCTGCTCATTCCATGGTCCTTTTTTTTAAGCCTTGATAATGCTTCTGAAGGGAGCTGGGGACACTTTTGCCATTCATCACAAAATAATGCAACATTCTGTACATTTATTACAGTATACATTATGACCGTACTATTAACTATAAAAACTTTCATTTCTCTGAAGTTTTCCTTTATCTTTACCAAACAGATATCTAATATGACTGAGAATTTAATACCCTAAAGTTTAAGACCGGTTTGTAAACACAGTCCCTGGTGGCGGCTATTGATCTTTTGCTATTTTAATGCATTTTTACTGACCGACATGTCCTGTGGTAAAGAATATTGCCTAAATTAGTTATCTGATTGGTTCTTTTGATTAATGATGGGCCTGTGCTTCATTACACATGACAACATGATCAGAATAATCACTATTGCTCTACAAGCCAGGCCTGGCATTTTTTATTCCTTCATTTTTAAAGTTCATTTATAAAATTATTTAATGTATACGTCCTAAGTTGTAATTTATTTACATGACACTTTTTTCGATGGGAACTGTTGTACTGTGTCACAAATGGCTAAGAAAACAAGGTAAACTAGATGTACAGATCAATGTCTCTTGGCTCAAGGGGAAAAAAAACATAATCAAGATTCAGGAGCTGACCTTGTACCAAAGTCCAACTTGTCACAGAACAAACACTGAGATACCCAACAAATCAACAGGCACAGCAGGACGTGCTCTCCTGCAATCTCTTCTCTCCGTCACCTTCCGTCTGCCGGGAACTTGGAGCCCTTCGACCTCTCAACTTCCTCCCTTCTGTGCATGGAAGAGGACCGCGTGAATTATTTCTGGGCCTGTCAAGACAGCCTGCACGGATCTGGCAGGCTTCTTGTTCACATGCTAATTCTGCAAGAGGGGCTAGCAGAGATCCCAAATACTCAAAACCAGAATTTGCACCACATCTGAATTAGTAAATTGTGTGTGTGTGTGTGTTTAAGCAATGGTATCATATTCATTCTGGAGAAATGGAAGGATCCCAAGGTAGTCTACTCAGTTATTGGTGATAGCACTCCTCAGGGTACCCGCTGTATTGTGGTTTAGCTTCAAAAAACATCGGTCGAGTAATCAATTGTATGTTGTAGGTAAGTGATACATATTTGGAGCCGCTCAAAAAGATGGCTTGATCCCAAATTTTAGATCAAGATGCCTTGCTAACCCTCTGATAAAGAAAGTTTTCCTCCCTTGCTCTTTGTGAATTCTGTCATTTTTGTGAATTTTTAGATTTCAGATTAATATGGTTTCCTGGGAGCCAGAGATGGGCCCCAAGAGTCAGTTGTGAACCTCTGGAGTCAGATTCCTTGAAATCAGTAATCCTTCCCACCAAGCTCCATCTCTCTGAGGCAACTTGGTGAAACTTGTAGCTCTCCCTCCCTCAGGAAAGGACTACTCGGTCAAAACCAGAAAGGCCTCGGTTCATGCTAGATTATAGTTTTATTCCAAATACAGTACGGTTGTCTCTGTCTCTTTGTCTGGTCCACTCTTATTTCCCATCCTCTGCTCTCACTTCATTTGAATGAACTCCATTTCTTCTGTAAGAGTCCTGGTCATGCCTCTGAAGTTCCTTTTTGCTCCTGATGATTCCCAGGAGCATTGCTCTGATTGAATCTATGAGGGCACCTGTACTCTGTGGTTTTATGCCAACGAGTCACTCAAAATATTAACTCCTAATCCAGTATCTAACACTGCTGAAATGTATGCGTGATATCAGATCTGAATACTTCAGCTCTCCTCCTTTCAGCCTTCGGCATCCTGGGCCATACTCTAAACATGATGGAGACTTCAGCAGTTGCTAGTGGACACGGTGGCCACTTGCCAGGCTGCTGTTGAACTTGGACAGAAAGGGTGGGGAGTTTTGTTGGTTTGTGTGTTGGAGACCCTACCAGGAGGGAGAGTATGTTCCTTCCAACAAATAGACCTCCACTATTGATCTCTTTGCTCTCTCAGGTCCCAAGGGATAAGAACTCAATTCCTTCCTCCTGCAAGCACAGAAAGGTCCTTGTTAGGTGGAATTCCATCACTATGCCCTCTCTTGTCTATGATCTTTGTCATTTTCTGGCGCCTGGGGCATGTTATCATGTTCCAAAAACAAAAACAGAGCTTAGAGCATCCCAGAATGCAGAAAAAAAAAGATTACAAGTTCAGACTCTCGTACTCCACCTGAACATCAGCATAACCAAGATGTAGGTTAGCAAGTGAAAGCACCAAAAATAACACGAATTCATATGCCCCCACTCAGACTTAATTAACGCTGTAAATAATGCTTCCTATCTTCTGCATAATGATTTGCTCTGTTATTCTATTGCAAAGTTCCATTACATCAATTCATGCAGTCATTTGCACAGCTCAGACATGGGTGAAAAGCCTACCACAGGAAATGACTATGTATTGGGCCTGAGCGCATGCGCCTGTGTGTGCCTACGGCCTTGGGAGGCTTTCTGGGGTATAAGATAAGCAAGCAAGCAAGATTATGTTGAATATGTAAGTTATATGTTAATATGATTAAATGACTCTACTGGATCGCCCAACATAATCAATTGAAATATTCACCAACTTTGTGTTGAAATTGGAAGAAATTATTACCTTGAGGCTGCCAAACACATTTTGCAGCTTTGCATTTGCAATAATGCCTGTCTCACTTAGCATTTAAAAACATATTCTATACTTTAATAAAGCAAGATGAGTCTATTAAAGAGGTACTCATTAGAATGGAAGGAAGAGCCAGCTAGCTCAGGCAAGTACCCAGAAGAAGACACCTGTGTAGTGGAGGGACGTACTTTCCTCCCCGTCTCTCCCCTATTTTCATCTTCTTCCCCCCTCTCTCCCTTCCTCCCTCCTTCCTCCCCTTCCTCCCTCCCTCCTTCCTCCTTTCCTTCTTTTCTTCCTTCTTTCCAGGAGACACAAAGCTGACTTTTGCAAGGGAAAAGCATCCTATTCGAAGCCATTCTTACTAATTTATCATTGAATTATTTGCCTTCACTCTCAAAATCCTACAAAATGATTTAGTCTCTTGCTGTGATTTACTTGTATTTTAAAACTCCATGCCACACCATCCAGATCACAGGGATGTAAATGTGTCTTCTCTCTCACTGAACAAGCACAGCTAAAACAAATAAAATCAAAGATGCATATTCCTTCGCTGTGCCTTTGCAAAGCGTAAGTGATGGGAGGAAGGCACCCGTCATTTGGCTCTGTTCTATTATTGACAACGGCAGAAGTAAAAATTAGAAAACAAATCCCCTTTTAAATGAAACGAAGTAAAAGGCCTCCCTCACTCAGAGGAAATACTAATTGGAACTACCTTGCTAATGCTAGCGAGTCACAGGAAGGAAACATTAAGTTATTATTTTTAATAATGTTTACAAGTCTATCCAGCCATTTCCAGCCGGTGAAAGATGTCAGCCTTGGACAAACGTGGCAGACCTACTTTTCACCAAAGATGCTGCTCGTCTTCTCCCTGATAGCAATCATTAATTTTATTTTTTAACCCAGTCCTCAAATGAAGACAGATGAGGTAGAGAGTTTTAAATGCAGGCTGCTTATGTTCAGAAAAATGGCTGTGAGATAGCAGATCGTGGCATCTGAGCCGAGGCCAGTTACTGTTTGGGAAGAAAATAAAAACAAACATGAGATGACCAGCCAAGCCAGGCCTCGGAGGAGCTGGTAGTGAAAGAGGGGGCGAGAAGCAGCAGGGAGGAGACCCATGCTGCACTTTGGGTCCGAGTCATTTCCTAATTGCTTTGGAGACTTAGAGATACAATGATGGTTAATTGCTCTTGATAATTTTAACACAGCATTGTAATATTTATTTCATACAAATCTCCTTCTTCGGATATCAAAATGCCTACTAGATCACATTATTGAACAGCATTGTGCTGTATCTTACAAAAAAATTGTTTTTTCCTAACCCATGTAATTTTGTCTAAGCCACATTTTAGTCAAATGTCAGTTATCCTTATTTGGCAACTGTCATTTTATTTTTATGTCAAAGAGTTTTGACTTTGATCTCAGTGTAAGATCAGGAAGATTTCAAGACTCCTTCGTCTTATTTGCCTGCTGTAGATCATTTCCCTCCCAGAGGAAATTGGATTTAAATCTACATGGTTCCATTTGGTGATTGGTTCAGAAGAAGAGGAAGAAAGGGAAAATAAAGGCAGACAGAATGATAAAAGCATTTCTAGAATGGTGGGGTAAGAACTTCTAAAAGTCTGTTCTTCCATAAAAGCGATGAAAACCCTGGCAAAAGTTGTCAAAAAGAACATTTTCAGAACTCTGGAAATCAACCAAAGACCTCCACCAATCTGAGGAGCAGTTATTCAAGGAAAACAGATGAATCTTGGTAAGAAATAATAAGCATGAAGGCATTTGAACTTTCCCTGTTTCTATGCTCCTCTCCGCAGCTTTCTATTCGTTTTGCAAAGTATCAGTCCTGCCATCTGAGTAGGTGTGAGATCCTTCTCACAGCCACTTGTCAGGCAATGTGGATTTGATGCTCCCACTACAGCCCTGTTCCTAACAAGGGCCACTATTTTGCTTGCTGGTCAGAATCCTAAAGAAAACTCCATTCACAGGACTTGTCTTTATTTGACTTAAAACTCCCTCATAGATGGAGCCCAACATCCTGGGCCATTGGTTGAAGACAATCATTGGCAATAACTTAACATTAGAGTGGGCCAAGGAACTAATACCAGTTGGAATAAACACAAAAGTGGCCAAAAGGCTTAAAAAAAAAATCTGTCCATGAGATACCCACAGGAGGCTTTGAAAAGTCCCAGCATATTCCTGGGGATCTAGAAGACCTGCTGCAGCTTTTCAAAGTCACTTCTATTTAACATGGTGCTGAGGGTTCTAGCCAGAGAAACTAAATAAGAAAAAGAAGTCAAAGTCATCCAATCTGAAAAAAAAGTGGAACTGTCTCTATAGAAAAATCCTAAAATTTTTAATCTGCTAAAAATTGTTAGAACTCATAAACAAATTCAGTGAGGCTGTAGGGTAAAAGATCAATATTCAAAAATCAGCTGTATTTCCATACATTTGCATTGAATAATCAAAAGAATAAGAAATTCATTAATACTAGAAACAAAAAAGAATTGCAAATACTTGGTATAAATTTAACAAATCATTGAGAGCATTGTACAATGAAAACTATAAAACACTGTTGAAAATAAATGAAAGAAAATTTACGTAAATGGAGAGGCATCTTATGATCATGAATAAGAATGCAGGTGGAGTCTATAATCCCAGCAGCTCAGGAGGCTGAGGCAGGAGGATCACAAGTTTAGGAACCAGCCTCAGCAAAGGAGAGGGACTAAGCAACTCAATAAGACCCTGTCTCTAAATAAAATACAAAATAGGACTGGGGATGTGGCTCAGTGGTTGAGTGTCCCTGAGTTCAATCCTAGAACCAAAGAGAGAGAGAGAGAGAGAGAGAGAGAGAGAGAGAGAGAGAAGAAGAAGAAGAAGGAGGAGGAGGAGGAGGAGGAGGAGGAGGAGAGAAGAGAGAGAGAGAAAGAGATATGCAGGTGGATTAGGCAACAGTTCTCAAATTGATCTACAGATTTAATGTAACATCTACTAACATCCAAACTGCCTTTTCGATGAAGTTGACAAATTGATCTCAAATTCATATGAAAAGGTAAGTGATCCAGAATAGCCAGAACATTCTTGAAAAAGAAGAAACAAGTTAGAGGTTTCATATGTCACAATTTCATAATTTACTATAAAGCCACAGTAATCAATACAGTGTAGTAGTGACAGAAGGTACAGACAGATATGTAGATAAGAGCAATCAAGAAATAAATTCTCGTAAGTATTATTGACGGGCAACTGATTATCAACAAAAGTGCCAATCCAACTCAGTGGGGAAAAGAGTAGTCTTTCCAAAAAAAAAGGTACTGAGAATATAATTGCATATTCTCATGCAAAAGAACGAAGTTGGGACCCTACCTCACACTGTGCATAAAATTTAATTCCCAAAGGACGATAGGCATAAATGTAAGAGTTAAAATTATAAAAATGTTAGAAGAAAATATAGGAGTGTATGTTCATAACTTTGGGTTAGGCAAGGATTTCTTAGCACAGCACCAAAAGCACAAGCAACACAGGGAAACATTAGATAAAGTCGGTCTACTTCATCCAAATTAAAAAATTTAGAAGACACTGTTAAAAAATGAGATGATAACCCACAGAATGGGAAAATATTTGCAAACCATATATCATATAGGGATCTTGTATCCGGACTATATAAATAGTCTTAAAAGTCAACCACAAAATGGACAAAGCACTTAAATATGTATTTCTTCAAGTAAGATATACAAATGTCTAATAAGCACATGAAAAGCTGCCTCTTATCCTTTGTCATTAGAAAAATGCAAATCAAAACCACAATGAGGTACCACTTCACACTCACTAGGGTGGTTAAAATTAGAGACAGGTAATCACAAATATTTGAAAGGCTGTAGAGAAATTGAAATCACCAAACATTGCTGATGGGATTGTGAACCGTTTTTTCAGTTTCTCAAAAACTTAAATGGAGAATTATCATATGACTTAGCAGTTCTGCTCTGTGGTATGTCTCTGGTAGGTATTATAAAAACAGATTTTCACATAAAAATGTGTATATCAATATTAAGAACAGCATTTTCAAAATAGTTAAAAATGTAGAAATAGTCAAGATATCTATAAATTTAAAATGTGTCAATAAAATACAGTCTATGAGTACAATGGAATAGTAAAAAAAAAAAAAGAATAAAATACTGATGTATTCTAAAAATGGGTGAGCCTTAGAGATATGATGCTAAGCTAAATAATAAGTCACAAAAGACCAGATATTGGATAATTCCATTCATATGGAATAGCCACATCTACAGAGCCAGAAAGTAGATTAGTATTTTCCATGGCATACAGTTGGGGAGAGAGGAGTGGCTAACTTCTAATGGGTACAGAGATTCTTTTGGGGTTGATGTTCTAAAAATGAGATAATGTCAGGGACTATATAACTCTGTAGATATATTAAAAACCACTTAATTGCACATTTTTTAAAAAAGTGAATTTTATGGTATAAAATTATATATTAATAAGGCCCTTATATAATAGGTATGATTGATATGGGACAGACAGGTGGAAACGGTAGAACACGAGATTAAGGAAATAATTCTATATAATGGGCCTACTGTGTTGACCCCCACATGCTCTTTTCCAAGAAGCAATTTACTAACAGCCCTGCCTGGCTTAAGTGGACAGAACATGTTACATTCCTCAGCAAAGTACTTGTTACATGCAGGAGAAATGTAAGCCCAGAATAATGTTGATAAGAGAAACCCAAGTTACCCTGAAGGGGGAGAGTTTTGTTACCCTTTTCACAGACCAGATCCCAAAATAGGGAGATAAGGATAATTCCTCCTAAACCATAAAATCTGTAAGAATCCAATTAGAACTGGGCCAAGGTGACCTAGAGTTGTCATGGCAGTGGGGACTTGAAGGTCTGATGTCATCTTTCTGTCAATCAAAAGTCAAGAGATGAACCTGGGCAGGACTCTCTGGAAATTATTCTGTGGTTCCCCAATAAAAATGAAGTGCAAAAAATTTTTTTTAAAAATGAAGTGCAGGAGAGGCACAGTGTCCCTCTCCTCTCTGAGAGAACCCACTTTTTCCCTTGAGAGAGTCTGCTCTCCCTTTTCCTATCTCTTCAATAAATGCATTCCTGTTACTAAAATCTGATGTGATCAGGGTTTAAAGTGAGGGTTGTCTTTGAACGGCCTCAGTTTCCTGGAAGGCCCAGCTCTGTAATATGATGATGAAGAAGGAAAATCTAATCCTCCAGTTGATTTGCTTTTTATACCATCATCAACTTCAGTGAAAGTTAAAAAAAAAGCATAATTCAGAAATTATGTATTTGATGTATCTATGAGGGTTAAGAAATCCAGCATTTTATGCTGTTATTATTGTCCTTGTTATGGAGTGAGACACATTCCACCTTCACAGTGAGTGTGGCAGCTGATAAAATCCAGGGGTCGCTTGCTCATCCCTACTCCCTGTGACTGTCACAAGGCCTTTAAAATATGAAGACCTCAACAAGTAACATGTATATCAATTGGTTATCTAGCAAATAAATGCAAATCCCCAGAGGGAGTTTTGAAGTAGTGATGATGATGATGATGATGAGTATTATTTTTGGAGAGGCTTGCAAAATTAGCTTTGAAGGAACTCTCCAAAGATGAATTCAAGAAATCATTTCTGCAATGGATAAATTGCTGAAATCAGTGTTAAGCTTCCCCAGGGTTCTGCTGCGAAGTTCCGCTGTGGTATGGATATCTGTGTGGTTTTTTTTTTTTTTCTTTTTAATGCTTGCTAATACTTTTCCAGCAGATATGTATGAGTTGGCAAAGAAGATGAACACAAAAAGCAATTTAAAAACCATTCCCAAATGATACCTCTCCTTGAGATTTATTTGTGTCTCTTCCTCCCCATAAGATTTGTCTTTATATTTTGGAGGAAGGAGCTCAGCTGAGGACCATAGTTAGCTTTTTCTCATCCTTGGCTTAGAGTCTGCCATGGGCCATCAGAAAGGCCCCTGCTGTCCTTTCGTTGTCTGATTTACCTTCCTAGTCTTTCCTTCTTCTATAGTTTTGGAAATACTGACCAGAAAGCCACAAAGTCTGCTTTCTTGTTTCCAAGAGGAGCCCTTCTCTCTCCGTGGCTCTCTCCAGAGCTTCTGTTCATTTCCCCTTATTCTTATTCCTGCTTTCTCCCTCCCCCTCCATATCTGTGTGTGTGTGTGTGTGTGACCTGTAGAGTCCAAGACCTGTAGAGCTGGGCAGGGTGGCACATACCTGTTCTCATGGCTCTGGAGGCTGAGTCAGGAGGGTCGTGAGTTCAAAACCAGCCTCAGCAACTTAGCAAGGCCTTAAGAAACATCGTGAGAACTTGTCTCAAAATTTAAAAAAAAAAAAAAATTAAACAAGGTCTGGGGATGTGGCTCAGTGGTTAAGTGCTCCTGAATTCAATGTCTTATACTGAAAAGCAAAGCAAAACAAACAAAAAACAAAACCGGTTGAGTTTATTTATTTATTTATTTTTTTTAAAATGAAGACACACATACGATGGAGTAGCTGGGAAAAAGTGGTCTAAATGGGAGAGAAGATAAACGCTGTTCCCATTAGCATTGACAGTGGTAGTGATTTAATGGCATTCTGTGTCTTGTCTTTAGGAAACTCCTTGCATTTTGCAGGTATAGCGACGACCGAATCAGAACAGTGAAAATCGGTATAAAAAAAGGGACTATAGAGGTTAAACAGGTTGAGTTGTCTGGAAACTCCAAAAAACAGGTGAGAAATATGGCCCTGGAGTGTGATAAATTTAATGTTTGAGCAGGTTTATTGTTTTATCAGGGTTTTGTTTAAGAAGAGTTCCATTATATATAACACCAAGATAAATTTTTTTTTTTTTTGCATAGCAGATTTATTCAACAGGTTTATTCTTTTACCAGGTCTCATAGTATTTCACCATTTGGTATGTGGGGTCTTATTCATCAAGAGAGTTTATGACTTAATCAGTTATGAATTTTAAAAAGTTTTACTAATAATGCAGGATGTGTTGAGATTTATAGGCAGTGCATTTATTCCATTAGGAGTTTTATTTTTTGAGCTAAGACGCACTGGAGATATAACAGAAGCAAATTGCATGGCTTATTTGTAATGAACAGACATGGTCTCTGTGGGACCCCCTGCTAGGAGTAGCGAATTTTATTCTTCATCTTATTGTGGACTGAGATACTCTAATAATTTCCATGAGTCTGGTTGTCAGTGGGTCTAAAGCTTGGTTTAAAATGACTCTTGTCTCTTTTTCCTTAACATAGTGTGGTTTACTTCCCCCACTGGTGGACCTAAGTGGCTCTACTGATTATTTTGCTCTGTGATTTTTTTTTTTTTTTTTTTTGGCAGTACTGAGGGTGAACCCAGGGCCTTTCCTGTGCTAGGAAAGTGCTCCATAACTGAGCTACACCCCCAGCTCTCTGTGATTGTTTTATTTAAATCACTACTTTTTTAAAATAGAGAAAACTACGACTGCTATTTTCTGAGGTCGGTATTAGTAGTTTGCCCCAGAATCCATTCCCAGCAGAGTTGGAGTTCAGGTGAGACCCTTACCTGGGCCAAGAGTCCTTGTAAAGGAGGGTTTCATTTGTTTGGGGTTAATAGCAGGTGTTTCATCATAGCAACAGGCTTAAGCCCTTGTGCATAATCCCAGCAGCCTGACAACTTCTGCAGGCCTGCCCTGCTCAGGTGTCCATTATGATTGATTTATAGTGTTTGCCACAATCATAATCCCAACCTGAGTCATCACAGATTTTTTTTTTTCTAGAACCACTAAACTTTTGCTTCGCTTCAGTATTACATCATCAGGAGATTCACTTTATAATCTCCATTGAGCAGATGAGTGAATTAAATACTAGCAGAGCTCTGACTGTTCCAATCACTGGGATAAATTTTGCTGGCAATGGGACAGACTTCTAACAGAAGTGACTCTAGCGAGGCAATGATTCCAAAATGGGGTAGTTGTATTCTTCCTATTCTTAGGGGAAATCAACTATGCCTTCAGGAGGAAAGATTGACGATTGGTTTTCTTTATCCTGGTTCAGCATAGAATTACCTATTCCTTGGTGGTGGTAGTAGTGCAGGGAGTGGGGTGGGGGTTGGGGAGACTGTGCTCAGTAACTAGTCAAGACCTGCTAGGAGGTCTCAACGTAAAATCTCATGTTTCATGTTCAACATACACATTCTTTAGCGGCTGACTCCCAAACTGCCTCTCATCTTCATTTCTCTTTGATTTGCATTATTTTTTGAATAAGAACTTGATGGGATCCCTTTCTGCCTGATGCCTCACAGTGAGAGTTGCTTCCTTGAAATCCGTCTGCCCCAAGTTCAATGCTCATGGCTCTGCAATACCCCTGTCCTTGCCTTTTGAGCCATATAGTGAGGGCTACAGCTGGATCCCCCTCCATGTTGCCAGGTTAGCAAAGCAAGCAGAGCAAGGAGCTATTTGGATCTGTTTTCCCTTGTGGCAGCTCAGTTCAACAGTCCTCTACCCATCTCCCCATAGTCACTCTTGCTCCTTTCTAACCATTTGCAATTCTACAGCCAGAAAATATTTTAGAAATGAAAATCTCACTGTATCATTCTCCTAATTAAATCCATCAATGGTTTTCCATTTCCCTTAGGACAAAACTGAAAAACCCCTAACCTGACAATTAAGTTCTTTATGATCCAGAACCAGCTCAGCACTCCAACTTCACCTCCAGTCCATCTCCTCACTCTTCTGGGCCAGGAACACTGCCTTCTTTCTTCCCCACAAATATGGATTAAGTTCCTTCCCATCTCTGAGTTTCTGAGTCTTGGCCACTGCCATTCCTTCTGGTAATGTTCCCTCCAGCTCCTCACCTGGCTCACTCCCTAGGACTGCATTCAACCCACTTCCCTGTTCTTCTAGACTCCCATAGTCTCCCACAGGGATGAACCTCTGTGTTTTCCTCAAAGTTGTCCAACGTCTTGCTAGACATTAAGCAAATATGTATACAAAAATACATGCTTCCTTAATATGAATGCAAGTTACATGATGGCTGGACCGTGTTTCATTTACATCAGTGTCTGTAGGGCTTGGTTTAATGGGATTGCGTCTCAACATTCTCATTTCTGTATATAGCATCTTTCCAGGGATAGCTGTCTAGTTGATCTCCACTGATCAACTCCATGATCTTGGTTTCATTGTCTTCCTAGATCTCCTAGGAGAACAAAGA